>NW_010515635.1:0-1636 GCF_000687285.1 Phaethon lepturus
GCTGCTTGCAGGTGTTCCTGTTTTCTTAGTTGTTCTAAGCTGCTTCTTAGTTGTTTACCACAGCTCCTTCTCCTCAAGGCCGCGCCCTGCAGATCTCCAGCTGTTTACCAGATTCTCAGTGCTACCACAGCTCCTTCTCCTCAAGGCCGAGCCCTGCAGATATCCAGCTGTTTACCAGCTTCTCAGTGCCACAGCTCCTTCTCCTTAAGGTCAAGCTATGCAGATCAACGCTGCAGCTCCTTCTCCTTAAGGTCGAGCCATGCAGGGTGATCCCAACAGGTAGGTGCCAGCTTTATGTGGGCGTCCCCATGGAGGCCACGGTGGCCTCGCCGTACACCAATCCCCCTGCTCTTCAGGAAATCCCAGTATTTATACATTTGCAGATGAGCGGGTTTTGACACACGTGACCAGCGAGTGCCGAAACACACCTCTGTTGCTGACTTTTAGCATAGGGAGCCTATGGCACATGTGGCCGCTGGTCAGGCGCACTGCACACGCCATAGCCATGCCGTCTATTGGTTCATAGGCTCTGTACACACGGCATATTATCAATCATGCTTAAGCCAATAGCAAGATGTTGCAAGGATTCCTACCTCCATGTCCTCCCCTAGTATTGTTCAACTTTCTTACCTCTGTGGAGAACCATCTGGTTTCTCTCACCCAGCCTGTTATCTACTTCTCACCCAGCCATCTGTTTTTCTCACTGTGCTAATTGCTGTGTTTTCCTGGGCCGAAAGTCCATCTTTTAACCCCTCTGCTGTAGTTTTCTCACTGTCTACTTCTCACGCAGTGTCTAACTACGGACCAAAATTCCATCTTTTAACCCCTCCGTACACATGCCACTGCGTGGTCCGTGGTTGGAACACAATGATACTCTCCTGTTCTTCTCATGGGCCGAAAGTCCATCTTTTAACCCCTCTGCTGTAGTTTTCTCACTGTCTACTTCTCACGCAGTGTCTAACTACGGACCAAAATTCCATCTTTTAACCCCTCCGTACACATGCCACTGCGTGGTCCGTGGTTGGAACACAATGATACTCTCCTGTTCTTCTCATGGGCCGAAAGTCCATCTTTTAACCCCTCTGCTGTGGTTTTCTTAGCTATCTACTTCTTACCCAGGGTCCAACTACGGACCAAAATCCCATCTTTTAACCCCTCCGTATACAGGGCTTCCAGCTGCTCCCCGAAAAGCAGTAGGAACTTGTCTCGAGAGCGCATGCGCGGTGCGCCACTGCCCGGCATCGCGTTTGAGAAGCTGCACTGCAGATCGTGCGCCACCGGTCTCCCTGCTGCCGCCAGGCGACCGAATTTCGGTACTGCAGCTCGGCAGCCGCGCAGGCGCGGTGGCGGGCTTAGCCGAGCTCGCTGCTTCCTCTGCACGACCAAAATTAGGTACTGCAGCTTGGAAGACGCGCATGCGCGGTGGCGCCCAAGTGATCCACGGTGCCGTTCGCCGCTAACAGCGATGGCATTCTGCGGTGCCTGCCCCCTCGTTGCCGCTTCAGGTGTGCGGTGTGGGCGGGTGCTCGGCTTGCAAAATGCGGCATTGCAGCGCCGCGGCTGCATGCTCGCTGCTGCGTCGGGGCCGAAGCAGCATGGCGACTTACTGGGCACGGTTCCCGGTGGTGGGTGGGGG
>NW_010515636.1:0-669 GCF_000687285.1 Phaethon lepturus
CTTAGGCTATACTTGCCTCAAGGCTACCATTTCAGCTATGTGTAAGTAGTTAAACACAGGGAAATGCGTGCGTGTAGACCCAAGAGGCCTCATGAAATTAAAACAAGGAAGAGTTAAGAGCAAGGACTGAGAGATTAATGAGGACAGAGAAGATATCTTAACCTTGAGAATAGAAACATCCTAGCAGGAGTGCTCAAACAAGGATGAGAAGAAAGAATCGCTTGGCTGTACAACAGAAGGGGCAAACATCCAAGGAGAAGAAATTATCCTCAAGAGACCCGTGATCATAAAAGGGAAAAAGGAGTAGGCGGCTGATCCCCAAACCACCACCGATGACCACCCGAGACCCCCGCGCATGCGTAGTGTAGTTTTGCAATGCCAGCATTACATAAATGTAGTAGATAGGCAGGGAGGCAGAGGTTTCGTGGAAAATGTGTGAATATTCATGTGTTTAAGGTATATAAAGGATGAACTTTTGTTTCAGGGCATGCACGTTAAGTGGAGCGATCCCCTGTGCATCCAGCGCTGCAATAAAGAATGCCTGCCTTCTAAAACTTCAAACTAAGTGTTAGAGGGTTTTCTTGCCGACTTTTTCGGTAACAGCATGATGCAAATGGTATGGAATAAGAGGCGGAAATTGTATTGGTTCTGTCTGAGATGGAGTTAATT
>NW_010515637.1:0-29178 GCF_000687285.1 Phaethon lepturus
TCCAGCCCTTCTTGTAGATAGGCATCACATTAGCAAGCTCCCAGTTGTCTGCAGCCTCCCCTGTTAACCAGGACTACGATAAATGTTGGGGAGTGGCTTGGCAAGCTCCTTTGCCAGCTCCCTCAGTGCCCTTGGGTGGATCCCATCAGGCCGCATAGACTTGTGGGTGTCCAGGTGGCTTAACAGGTCATTAATTTCTTCCTCCTGGATTATGGGGGATTTATTCTGCTCTCCATCCCCATCTTCCAGCTCAGGGGGCAGAATACCCTGAGGATACCTGGTCTAGCTATTAAAGACTGAGGCAAAGGCGGCATTAAGTACCTCAACTTGTCCTCATCCTTGGTGACAATGTTGCACCCTGCATCCAATAAAGGATTCTCCTTGGCTCTCTCTTTTTGTTGTTAATATATTTGCAAAAACATTTTTTGTTACCCCTTAGGACTGTGGCCAGATTAACTTCTAGCTGTGCAGCTGAACTTTTGTCTTTCTAATTTTGTCTCTGCTTGACCTAACGAGACCCTTGTACTCTTCTTGATTTGCCTTCTGCTTCTTCCAAAGGTGATAAACTCTCCTTTTTTCCCTGAATCCCAGCAAAATCTCCCCATTCAGCCAGGCCAGTCATCTTCCCCGCCAGCTCAGAATCACAGTATCATTAAGGTTGGAAAAGACCTTTAAGATCATCAAGTCCAACCATCAACCCAATACCACCACGCCCACTAAAACATATCCTGAAGTGCCACGTGCACGCATTTTTTGAACAGAGTTTGTCTTGCGGCACATAGGGACCACCTGCTCCTGTGCCTTTAAGATTTCCTTCTTGAAGAACGTCCAGCCTTCCTGGACCCTTTTGCCCTTCAGGATGGTCTCCCAAGGGACTCTCTTGACCAGTGACCTGGACAGGCTGAAGTCTGTCCTCTGGAAGTCCATGGTAGCAGTTTTGCTGACCCCCCTCCTTACTTCACCAAGAATGGAGAATTCTATCATGTCGTGGTTGCTAAGCCCAAGATGGCCTCCGACCACCAGAAAAATGGAGCCTCAAAAAATTCCTCAACACTTGTGCCTGTTCCTCTCCACGTAAATCTTTAGTAAAAGGCGAAAGATTTATGCGATCTGAAGAGAAATCAGAGTATATTTAGTGATTTACACACAACTACTCTCATGAGTAGTCTCAAAGACTTCAACAGATGTATGTGTTTGAGTAAGTGGCATAAGGATTGAATAACCTGGATGAAAATCTGCCATTTTACGCATATATTTGAAAATTATTTTGTAATAACACCATATTCTATGAAATGTTTATATTTAACCTTTATTCTATATTTAATAACTTCAATTCTAAGTGTTTACACAGTATTTTTCATCGTACTCTGAGATTAGCAGGTTGCCTTCTCGAATCATGACCTAATTATTTCCTCCATATCTCAAGATCATATCCTCACCAACTGTTCTATGATGGGACCTGCTTAGGAATGACAGCAACTTCTTCCTCAAACCCCAGCTAAAGCCATGTTTGAATTCAGGCTACTCAGCACTGCTCAGAATTGAAACTATACATAAATTTAAATTGTTACTCTTTTGGTTCAGTGATAAACACCTTCTACAACACATTTTAAAAATAAAGTGATGAAAACAACAAAATCTGTTCCTCTCAAATTTAGATCACTTGGAGTATTCACAAGTACCCAGAATCCTCTCCAAATCCACAAGGCACTTTTTTCCTTTCTAATATACATGACCCTTAAGAAATACTGACACCTGCTGTCAATATGGCACTGGAATCAGGCTGGTATGAGCTTTTGGCTAAGTTACTACATTTTCCACCTCAGATGACCTCAAGAGTTTCTCTGTGCTTCAGAGTATCTATGATATTATTTCTTCCTGAAATAAAACACCTAAGTTATTAGTAGAAGTGAGTGTGATTTTGGGAACAATTTGGAATCTTTTCCTTTGTTGTCATTGGCCTTGGACTAGCTAAGAGTTGGTAATGATCAGACGTGATTTTATTGTGATTGTTAGTTAATGGTTCATATAAAGAGATTTTTGCCATTTGGGTTTTGCAGTCTCTTTCTAGTCTAAAGTAAGTGTCCACCCCACCACACCCATAATAGGAAGTTATTGCTAAGAAACAAGAACATGATCAACATGCAGGTTTCTTTACGTTTTATAAGTTAAAAGAAATGAATGAATGAATGAATGAATGAATGAATGAATGAATGAATGAATGAATGAATGAATAAAAAAATAAAGACAGTATATAAAAGTTGAGGATATAGTCAGGACTCTGCTTTGAAAGCCTCCATTGTTGCTGATCAGAAATGTATACTTTAAATTACTTTACTTACATATAAGTAAGAAACACTTTGAATCTTCTTATGTAGTGTAACTAACTGCTCTTATTTGCTCACTAAGCTTTGTGTGGGATTCATCTTTGAGCAGTTTAGTTAAGCATCTAGCCAAAGGTCGTATAGGATGTCCTGATGGTGGGGTAAGATAGACTGCCTTAGCAAGCATCATGTGTCCATGAATGAGCTGAGAATCTCTTGCTGGACATGCCCAGGGTGAAATGAGTTCTGAATGAAAACTGTCATTGCAGCTTGGCAATCTGAACATGTGACACTATCCAGACTTTGAAACAGGCTTGTTCTTTAGGGTTTAATGGCAGTCTCATAAAGAAAAATAATTTTGGTTGGTTACTGCTTTGCTTATCATTTAGACATTATACATTGTTTGTACTAAAAAAATATTCCTGAAAAGGTTTAATTTTCTAAAACATAAAATTTCTAACTTAATTCTCAGGTCTTCATGTACTGCTCTTAAATATAACTGTAGCCTTCACACATGTCACAAGTGCAACATATTTCGCTCTAGAAAGACAAACACATAAGAGCAGATTCAGGTGCATTGGCAATGGGGAGGCCAATAATTCTTATTATGCTGTAAATATTCCAGATAATTTTGATAAGATCATAGAAGGGCAGCACAGATAGCAAATACATATGTAATAGTTGTGGGGTTTTTAAGGACCATGAAATTATGAACACCTATCTGATTGGCTTTCACTTTTTCTGTTGTTTGAAAAATACAATGTCTTATAACTTTACCATGGCTTTCAGTTAAAGGACTTCCAGGTCCATCCTAAGTTAAAAAAAATGCAAGAATAATGCAAAATATGAAGGTACACTACAAAAATATAAAACCACTGAGTTATAGTCATCCCTCAGTCCATTCTTTCAGTAATAATTACAATAAATCTTCTTTTAAAATATATTAGAATTATAGTTTGAAGCATGCTACTAATATATGTCACATTATTTATGTTATACTATCCTTCTTGAGAGAAGAAAGACTGACTATACTGAAAAATAAATCAATAAATCAGACTGCAGCATTTTGTGACATGTAGAGTGGAGTGAAAAGCGTGTTGCACAATCGTTTTTAGAAAAAGGTGACATATTCTAGTTTAAAAAGCCAGCTTGTGATCTGCCTTTATTATTCCTGAAATAAGGATGCCACATGCCACAAAATACTGCCTCTCAAAAGAAATCTTGATTGGTGTTGGCAGAACACCAGAGAGACAAAAAAATTAGCACAGGAGTATGCTGGAAACCTCTACTACTCCCCTACTGACAGCATGACACTGGAAAAACTCCTCTTTATGACTTTCTGTGTCTCCCATCCTCTGCTTATTGCATGCCTCCATGTATGAAATTCAGTTCTGGCCCATAAACCTCCACCTGAAGACAAAGATTTCTATGTGCACTCGCAGCCCAGAAGGCCAACCGCCTCCTGGGCTGCATCCAAAGAATGGTGGCCAGCAGGTCAAGGGAGGTGATTCTGCCCCCCTACTCTGCTCCGGTGAGACCCCACCTGGAGTCCTGCATCCAGGTCTGGGGCCCTCAACACAGGAAAGACATGAACCTGTTGGAGCGGATCCAGAGGAGGGCCACAAAAATGATCCGAGGGACGGAACACCTCTCCTGTGAGGACAGGCTGAGAGAGCTGGGGTTGTTCAGCCTGGAGAAGGCTCTGGGGAGATGATCTTGCAGCCTTTCAGTACTTAATAAAGGGGGTTTATAAGAAAGCTGGAGAGGGACTTCTTACAAGGGCATGTAGCGATAGGACAAAGGATGATAGTTTTAAACTGAAAGACCACAGATTCAGACTAGATATAAGGAAGAAACTCTTCACAGAGTGGTGAAACACTGGAACAGTTTGCCAAGAAAAGTTGTGGATGCCCTACCCCTGGAAGGGTTCAAGGTCAAGTTGGATGGGGCTTTAAGCAATCTGGTCTTGTGGAAGGTGTCCCTGCCCATGGCAGGGGGGTTGGACTAGATGGTCTTTAAAGGTTCCTTCCAACCCAAACAGTCCCAATATTCTATGAGTATCTTAATAGGATGATGGAGAAAATTAAACTGTGGAGATAATTTTGTCAAAAGATTGAAAAGAGACACAACAATGTTACCTGGAGTGGTGGGAAGAACTCTACACAGCCATTAGCACAGTAAGGAAATGCCACTGCTGTGGAGTCTTTGGCATGAGGAAATACGAGAATTTTCCATAATAGACTTGTTTCACTGTCTCAGAACAGTCTTTTTCATTACATTGTTTTACATTTCTTATGAAGTCTTTATCTTCTATGATACAGGCAGCTAGCATAATTCCATAACATACATATCCATCTTCTTCAATTATGCATCTCAATTGCTGAGCACTAAGATAAAGAAATGACCATTAATGTCAAAGGTAATTATTGAGAGGATGAAAATGGAAGAACAACTTCTTCTTTCTAGGCTGGGGAGAAAAAAGATAGAAGTTAGGAAAAGAATCATACATATGTGGGAGTGCATATGGCTGAAAACAGTGAACTGACAAGAAAGGGGAGGAGAGATAAAGAATTATATTAAGAGCACTGCAGGGAAAAAAATTATTAGTATTAGAGGGTACAGGAGACAAAGCATTGAGCATTAGTGGAAAAACAGAAAGAAGTAGATTAATGTTTACATAGAAATGTTAAGGATAAAAGAGGAAAAATACAGGTTGTAAATGAGTAATTGTCACAGCCAGACAACCCCCAGGTCTTCTATGGTTACACATCTACTAGTAAATTAAACAGTGTCTAGAAACTTTCCTGGGTGCCAGCAGCAGTAGTATACAGTTTAAAATTACTTGAATGATCCTTGAAGCAGCTTTCCTGCATTTCCAAGTTGAGTAGCTTAGCTCGCAGCCAGTGCTGTTCCAGTAGGCTGTCTTCATGCACACACCTTGATATGGCTCTAAAAACATTTCATCATCTGTGTATGAACTGCTTTGTTCCACACTGTGGTCCTGAACATGTTTCTTTTACCAGTATAGATATAACCAATCCATCTTGTTCCGAAGAGCAGCAATGGCTAAAAGTCATTACATTTCTTCCAAAGCCCTGAAACATTTTTATCAGCTGCAGGTAGATACGTAAGAAATGATCCAGCAGAGAATTTCCCTGAGAAGCAACCAAATAGTCACTGCATGCACACAGCAACCAATTTTGCCAAGCAGAGTTGCAGCTTCCCACAAGTCAGAGAGAAATGATGCAACTGCTCTGGTGTAAAGGCCATGCTGCTGTTTAGGCAGTTGGACTAGATGATCATTGTAAATCTGTTCCAACTGAACTATTCTATTCTATTCTATTCTATTCTATTCTATTCTATTCTATTCTATTCTATTCTATTCTAATGGACACTGAAGAGGTAGTCCTAGAGTCATGCAAATATCCTCTTCCACCCTAAGCAAATAAAATGTGGTTATCTTCCTTTCTTATCATTCCAGAACTGAATTTCTTTCTAACCCTTGAATTTTATCACTGTAGGTAATCTCCCATGCTGCCTGTACACTTGCAAGAGCCTTAGGAATAGGGGATCGTGCATGAGACCACTTTTTGCTTTATTCTTTCCTACTAAACTTCACCTGCAGTTTTCACTAGCTCTTTCACGTAGTCATAAAGGGAGGCTGAGTCAAAGAATTAAATGCATTTCATTCTTCACAGCATGTAAAGCATGAGATTAGAAAGAAAATGGCCTATTTGAGGTCACAGATTGCAGAGGAAAACAGCATTTACTCTCAGCCCACAAAAGGTCTTGATTTCGATTGACTTAATTTGAACCCCTAAGGGTCTGGGGGAGAAGGAGATTTCAGTTTCCTTTGTTTTGTTTTGGGTTTTTTTTAAAGAGCTAGTTCCCACAGAGTAATTTTGAACATTACAGAGAAAAAGTTAAAAAGCCTTTTTCAAAGACTTTTTTGTTCCTTAATGAAAACATTTCAGCATTCAAAGTTGAATCAGCTCTACACTGTAAAAGTATTTTCTGAAGGGAATATCTACAAGAACTACAGAAGCATGCTTCTCTTCCTATTTACACCAGGATTATCCGATTCACTTCAGGGAATTTACTCCCTAGGTACGTAGGAGTAAATGAGAGGAGGATTTGAATTTAGCTCTTTACCATAGATGACAAAATCCTATGTTGCAGAGACTCCTAGATCCCCCCATTTCTATAAGACAGGATAAGTAGACACGTGATTAAAATGTCCATAGTGTTCAAACGAAAGTTTGGCAAGTACCCCCATATACTTGTTACCCTATATGTGCATAATTAAACAGATCCATTCAGAACAATTACTGTGTTATACAAGGTTAGTGGGGAGCAAATGAAGAAAAAAACAAGTTTTCGCACAAACCTCAAGACTTTACAGTCATCTTCTCAATAAGGGTCATACTTCCATCGTTCAGAAACATAGGCCCTTAGGACACCTATTCACTTTATTAGTTAAGTTACCTTATTTAGGCAGTATAGTGATCAGTAAATGCTGGAACATCACAAATCAGATGATTATATGGACTGGAGCATGGCCTCCCCTCAGGATCTCACTCCCTTTTAATACACAGTCACCCTGCACAAACAACATCACACCCCTGCCTTCCACAGCTGTGCTTATTACAGCTTGGGGTATCTAGCAGTTTCAAACTGCAAATATTCACGTATTGCTAGTTTATTCCTCTCCTCACTCAAGCCTCTCTGCAGGTTCAACAGTAAGTTCAGGAAGTGGGATTAAGCAGTCAGGTTGTGCATCTTCCTTCTCTTACCAAGATCTCCCTAACCAGCCTCATGCCTCCAGTCAGCTGGGTTCAGACATATGCCACACATAGTGAGACATGCTTCGTGATAATTGTTTTTTCAGTGTGTGAGACTCATGATAAGCTCTGTACTGAGATTTCTTTTATTATTTATTTATTACATTTGCAAAATATATTAAGTGCTGTAATGAAACAGAAGAGGTGAGATCTCTGGAAGATATAGGCAAGCAGCAAAAACAACCTCGGAGATTAAATTATTGTCTCTTTTATAGTATGTCATTGGAAGTTTTCTCTATAAAATAAAGTTCATTTATCCAAATATGAAGAATAGAATTTTTAGGTATATTTGTCTCATTTTGAACTCTTGCATTAATGGCAATCATGTTCTGTCATTCATCCCTTCCAGTGTCTGGAACAGTGCTAAGGAGAAATTGTAATGAGAGATTTCATGCTACACGCTTCTCCATAGGTGTCAGTGGGACAGTTTATAAAGTAAGAAAAGCATAAGAAGACCAAGGGTTTCTATGCCATGACTAAATGAATTTCTAGTCAAAGGATTTTAAAAGAATGAAGGCAGCTGAGTGCCAAGTCAATTTACATTCGACAATGTACTCATTTATCCTCTTCCTTCAGTTCCTCAAATACAGTGAGACAGGCCAAATCCTGATGTAAATGAAGTCCAGGCTGTGCTACTCGATTCAGAACGTCCCACAGGTGGTGACTGTATTAAGCCAACAGTGCTGGGAGGTTAATTAGAAGCTGAATCCTGCAAATACTTAGAGAGTCATCATTTCTCTATAACAATCATAGGCTGGAGAGCTCAAACTAGCATGGACAGATGCTGTCTTCTGGATCAAGCAGTGAGATTTTCACCTATCCCAATTGTTCCTCATTTATCACCCTTTGGAGATTTCCAGCTCTATAGCTTTGCTGATACCAAGGGCTGTATAGAAGTATTTTCTAATATGCATCAGGCATGCCCAAAATGGCTTCCTTTTTTTTTTTTCCTGATTATATGTTTCCCTAGAAGAGTTGTGGCACCAGTTATACCTAGGAAAGAGAATGTGAAAAATAGTGTAAAGTGGCAACATTTTATACTGGCATGGATTTTTTGAATTAAACACCTACTGACCATTAAGTAGGAGTAGAGTGGGAACCATGAGATACAATCTGCCTTAATCTTTCCTAGGAACCTGAACACTTCATTAGGATCTGGGACCATATCAATAGATGGCATTGGATTGGCATTTTTAGGAAAGGCAATAATCAAGTTTGAAAATATGCTTTATTTGTTGTTTGCTTGGAGCCACTAAGAAGACATTAGTCCTGGGAGGAATACTTTATACTTAATCTGGAAGCAAAATAATTTAAAACTATTGAAATGGCACTGAAGCCAAGGGCTTGATTCTCCTCTAGGTCTGCAAGGTAACTTCACACATTTTGTAAAATGCTTGTATATATAGTGCATGTTTTTCAATTCTGCAAGGGAGCAGAAAGATGAGGGCACTCCTGAGGTAGTTTGGAATCATGCTCTTAAAAATACAACTGTCTCATACGTGTGTTCTCTGAGGTACAGTATTTGAAAAATACTGAGAAGAGATTAAATAAAAAACCAAAAAAGCTAGTATCCCAACATGACTATTATCATTGACAAGACAAGCTGCTTGACAGCGAAGAGCAACAAAATGATGACTTGTTTTAATTTAAAAATTTTCCTTTTGGGAAAGAGATTAAAAAACCCCCCTCCGCTTCTTTCACTTGAAAGAAATTCATTTTTTTAAAGTTTTATATCATGAAAGTGTAATTTTAACTATACATCCTGAAAAGAAAAATACCAAATTAGGTCAGCTCCTTTTTGAGAAACACAGTTCACTCACTGGAAATGCACCATTACTTATATGTAAAGTTGACAATTAAAAAAGATCCTTTGAAGAGGCTGGAGCTCAGACAATTGTCTGGTGACGGCCTAGAGTCAGAAAATTACTAATATATTTAGCTGAAAATCAATTTTCTGTATGTTTTCTCCATATTGCCTTAAAATACAGACAAAAGTCTTGGTGTAAAACAGCATGAAAATTGTGCTGATACTGCTGCATTATCTCTTAGAAAGAAAGATTATTCTTTGTAGTGCAAAACACACTACTTCATAGACATTGATTATTGGGATAGTTGAAAAATGTGCAGCAAGAGAGAGAGAAACATTAAATTAATTCACAAAAAGGCAATTCATTCATAGAACTTGTACACAATTACCTGTATAAATTGAATATCCTTGTATTTATTGGGGTAGAAGGAGGAGGAGGAAATGAGAGCTTACCAAATCGTTAAGGGGGTTTTAGAGCATATAACTTTTAGGATATCTATTAATGATCTGAATAATAGAAAATAATATATGTCATAATGACCTCCCCATCCATTAATAAAAAAACGTAGACTAATCATTTTAATTTTAGGTCAAGGCTTGGAAGGGTGTGCACAGAATCTCCCTTTTATTCTCCAGGTGAAATTCCATTTTTGCTGGAGCCAGTACAACCAAGTGTGTGGAAGATGTGGGTTTTCTAGGCTGGAATCAAAGCATATAAGCAGTGCAGTGCAAGTACAGCTTTTTCTCCTTTGCTCGAAGACCCCATTCACACACTGAGACACCCTATGTATGTGTATTTGCATCCTGCTGTCATCAGCAGAACTGAAGCACACACATAAATAATGCCTTTAGTATAAGATGAGTACACTCAGGGTTCCTCCACATCTCTGAAAAGATGTTTATAGCAAGCTCATAAGCACAGTGCTGTCAGGTATTGAGCTAAACAACTTTTCATTTGTTTGTTTTTGTGTTAAACTAACACTTTATTCAGAGAAAAATGCTGTTGTTGTCATCTTAAAGCATTCAAAATTAATTTCAGGACTCACACAATCACAGACCTAAAGAGTCATTGCAGTTAACATTTACATGAATTGCCAATACCTGAAAATGAGTGAGCAACCCCTTCACTGAACAGCCTGTGCTAGGCATTGGGGAACTCCTAGGGTAGGAAAGACTTTCATTAACGTTAGTGCTGTGAAGAGAAGGGGAAAAACCACTTAAATCTTTATTTCCCAGTGGTCTGTCATAATAGGGAAGCCAGAATAGAAAAGGAATGATGAACCACTTTCAACACAAACAGGATAGCGTCCCTTAGTTTTGTTCCAATACGTGTAATTAAATATTTACTGAAATTTACACATGTGCTAATGTTTCGAAAGACAATTCTGCATGCAAGCTAGGTGCTGTTTTTATCAAGAAGTTCCACCAGACAATCTGAATGGAAACACAAAATAAAATTGAGATAGAGTATTGTAAATTCTTCTCAATCATAAGAAATTTTCTGACAGTGTACATGCCAAAAAGCTGGTGGTAGAGTAGCAAACATACTATTTAGCACTTGAGGATTTCTAAATTATTTAAAGTATGCTAATTTAGTTTTTTAAATAGTCAATTATTCAGAGAAATATTTCCACAAAAAAAGGTTGAGCAATACCCATATCAGATGTCCTAGTTATCACCAACTTTTGCACTATCCAATAATTTCCCAGGAGTAAAAAGGAAACATTAATAAGATGTGTGTCTTAGTCAACACTTCCAAAACTGAGTGTGTACAATTACGGATCTCTTTCAATATTTCAGTATCTCAGTAGAGGTGGCTTACTTTTAGATAAGTTGAGTAATTTGTTACTCCTACTAAAATAATAATCCAAATGACTTATTTGGTTGGTTATGAATTGATAGTGAAATCTGTGTCACCTAAGCTTGAACACAAGGTTGATTTTAAGACATGCTCAGCATTTGATGTTCTTTGGTGCCTACAAGAAGACCTGCATTTTTGACAGCTGCCTACTTAGACAAATGTTGGAGGAATGTGAACCATTACGTATATTTAGATTTTAACTTTCAGCAGAAAAATGTGGGTGAAACAAAGGAAAAGATGTCCTAAAGATAGCACACTACGAGTATAGGTTGTCTGGTGAGTTTGGGGAATCTCTGTCACTGAGTGTTAGGCAGATTTCTATGAGAAATAGTTTAGGTGTATCCCGATGGGTTGGACTGGATTACCTGGAATACCTGTATTCCCAGCAGCTTTATGATTCTACAAAAAGGAAAATAAATATTTGAGTTTGAGATAACAGTAGAATTTTCCAGCTTCCTCAGCAAGATCAGATAAAACCCCACAGCTAGAATAGTTTTCTAACATTTAATGGTTTAATTTGGAAATAATGACATGTACAAATAGACATTTCATACACCTCATGGTATTTTTCGTGTTTATAGACAAGGGTAATTCTTGCAAAAGAGGTTGGTAAAAATGAAGTTCTCCTCAAAAAGGGAAATAAAATAATCTACTGCAAGATCTGTATAAAAGGAGAAACAGGAGAATATTCTATTAATAATTTTGTCATGCATAGTGAGAAGTGATTATCACCTGAACTTGTGACTATCTTCATCTCCATCAACCTAATTTGAAAAGATGTAAATTATGTGGATTGTCCCTGCTACAGTTGGCTTGTTTGTGGCTCTCCTGAGCAAGCTGTTACTCTAGGAATGTCTTTTCTCTAAACAGTCTCAAGTATCTGCCAGTGAAAGAGACTGAAAACTTCCCAGCAGAATAGCTTCTACTCTGTGAGGAGAGGGGACTAAGAGAACAATAGCAAATCATGGGTGGGTTATATTTCAGAACAATTAAAAGCTGTCTAATTGTTCTTTCTTTGCATCCTGCAGCTCTCTTCCTTCCCTTTGACATGAAATACTTCCTTTTCCTCTTCCAAAGGAATAGCCTGGGGCAACGGCTACATGAGCTGTGGATGATAGCTCTGAGAGCTTGAGAAATCCCTCACATTCTGGGCATGAGTCATGACCTGCAGCTAGTCAAGGACACACTTCCAGTCATTCTGTCTTGTTATTTTGGCTTGGCTGATTAGTGAGAACTGATAATTCACTCCCATCCAAGGTGCAAGTGCACCTTGCATCTTGCAAGTGCATAGCTGTGAGGAATTTTTAATTGGAAATTAAATCACTCCCTTGTTTGGGGTGAGTCTTTATCTTAAATTTTCTGGCTTGACATCCAACCAGATTTCAAGCTCCCCTACACTCCTGTGGTCTGGAAGTCTCATAGTTAATGACCAACAATTAGAAAACATTAATTTAAGAAAATTTAGATTGATTTTACGTTGCTGAATAGAGTTGTACTTTTAAGAGCCACCTCTGTCATGCCTCCAGTTTCTTTTCTTTCTCCTAAGCATCACCACATCCAGGGAATAAGCAAAAGATGCATGAGGTAATAGGAATAACTTGAAGTGACAGAAATAAATACCATTTTAAAAAAATACTCTGTCTCAAATTACCTTTATCTGTGCTGAAGACATAATCAGTTGAGTACAAGTCTCACGGGGCCACACTGTCAGCATGCACTGGAAGGGATGATCCTTGCCCTGCAGATTTTATCAAGTGAAGAAGAAAAGGAGGGTTAGGGGAAACTGAGACACAGACTGTGAACATGACTTATGCCAGTCATTGCTTATAGCAGTAGCAGAGCTCTTTTCTGTGCCAGTGGCCTACATTTTATGAGCTTAAAAAGCTCAAATTACCTGCATCTAATATTGCCAGATTTTTACTCACATTTTTCCTCAACTATTTGTTTGATATAATGAGGAATTTGCTGCTGCAACTGAATGCATGTAAGTCTATGGGATTCACCCCAGGATACTGAAAGAGTAAAGTGATGTTATTGCAAGAAATCTCTGAGTTATTTATCAACAGTCTTGGGAACCTAGAAAGGTCCAGTTGACTGGAAGCTAGGAAATATTATTCCAATCTTCAAGGGGGCAAGAAAGAAGACCCTGGTAATTATAAGCTTGTCAGTCTTGCTTTGGTGCTTGGTAAAATCATGGAGAAGATTATTCTGCGAGTTATTGGAAAACACTTGAAAGACAATGCAGTCATCAGTCAAAGCCTACATGGGTTCATGAAGGGGAAGTCATGCTTTACTAACTTAATTTCCTTTTATGACAAGGTTACCTGCCTAATGGATGAAGTGAAGGCAGTGAACATGTTTTCTTTTTAATTTGTTTTAAAAAGGCTTTTGATACTTTCTCTCACAGTACCCTTCCAAATAAAACGTCCAGCACACATCTAGATGTGTATACATTATGGTGTGTGAACAGTTGGATGAAGGATCAGGCTTATAGAGTTGTAGTAAGTGGCTTAACATTAGATTGGTGGCCAGTCACTAGTGGTGTTCCCCCGAGCTCAATTTTATAGCCAGTTCTCTTTCATGTTTTTATCATTAACCTGGACACAGGAGCTAACTAAGTTTGTCAACTATACTAAATTAGGAGGACCTATTGACTCCCTCAAGGGTAAACAGGCCTTACAGAGAGACCTTGATAGATTAGAGTGTTAGGCAATCACCAATTGCATGAAATTTAATAAGGACAAATGACAGATTCTGCACCTGGAATGGTGTAATCCTGGACGGATGTATACACTGGGGAACAAAAAGCTGGAATGCAACCCTGCAGAAAGAAAGGTTTTGATTGATGGTAAGCTCAATATGAGTAGACAATATACCCTGGTGGCCAAAAGGGCCAACTATATCCCAGGGTGCATTAGGCAGTTGGAAGAAGTGATTGTCCCAATAGAGTCAGCATTGGTGCAGCCTCACCTCGAGTACTGTGTGCATTTTGGGCTCCACAATGTAAGAAGGATATAAAAATACTAGAATGTGTCCAAACGAGGGCAAAAAAGATGGTGAAAGGACCAGAGGCCAAGATGTATGAGGTACAGCTGAGGTTACTTGTTTTGTTCAGCTTAGAGAAGGCCGAGGGGTGACCTGATTGCTATCTACAGCTTCCTCATGAGGGGGAACAGAGAGGTAGGTGCTGATCTATTCTCTCTGGTGTCCAATGATAGGATGTATGGAATGGCTTAAAGCTGCCGTCAGGGGAAGTTCAGACTGGACATTAGGAAAAAGTTCTTCACTGAAAGGTTAGTCAAGCACTGGAACAAGCTCCACAGGGAAGTGATCATGGCCCCAAGCCTGTCGGTATTCAAGGATTTGGACGGTGCTCTTAGATAACGTGGTTTAACTTTTAAGTCGCCCTGTGTGGGGGCACATGTGTGATGTGGGGTCACCCTGTGTGATGATCCTCGTGGGTCCCTTCCAGCTCAGGATATTCTATGAGTCTATGAATACTGGAAACTGAGGTAGGAGAAGAAACATTTGTCAAGGAAGCATAAAAAATAATTAATTATTTTAAATTACAAGAAATAATTGCATTTTCAAACAAATAGCATATTTTCTTCCCTGAGTTTTTCACTTAGCATTTTGAAGAATTTCAAACATATGTATGTTCAGAAAAATGCATTTATCAAATGCTTAAATGTACTAATTAAGCACCTCTTCCAGTCAGACATTGTGAGATTGATATGAACTATTTTCACAAATCAGGACACAACGGGAATCTGATTAAAGTTAAAAGAAAAAACAAAAAGAACCCACCCAACTTGGTCTCTATGAAGAGTAAGTTAAATATATATCTCTGTTTCAGAACAGATTTCACTTTATTCTTTATGGTTTTAATCTCTTATACAAAGAGTTATAACAGATCTTATTCTTCAGTTTATATTTGACAGCATTTTTTCTCACAATTCTTTTTATTCTTTTCCTCTAAATGGAATTTAGGGTTGTAATTTACTGTCAAATTCATTATTTAGTATTTTGTGCTTTGTAGTTTAATGATGTAGAATTTACATCAAAACATGTATTACATTGACTGCACTGCATTTTCCGCAGTACTATGTATTTCAAACTATTTTTATGTATAAATGTTGTATGTAAAACCTTTAAAAAATTATTTTGTGCTTTCTTATTTGATAAGGGTTTCTTATTAAATCTTCCATTTAGGTCATTGAAAGTGCTTTTGGGGAAGAAGTGATTTATTTATACTCATAAAAAAATAACACTTTACTGGTTTTTTTAATTAATTATATTTTCCATTCCACCTATTTTGGGATAAGAAGAAAGACTTTTGAGCCGTATACTTCATTTTTTTTCATATTTAGCCTTACTTTTAGACTACCCTACTGAGTTCTGGTTACAGCATAACATGTATTTTCTAAACCATGTGAATAAATTATACATCAAACTAAAATGTCATATTTGATTAAAAAAGAACCTTTTCATACATTATGACTTGTACCCCTTAATGTGCAATTAAAGGTTGGAACTGCCATTGTGTTTGCTTTTAACTAAAGATGCAGAATACAGTCTTTAATTAAACTCTGTTAGGATACGTTTAGCATTAACAACCTATTGAGAAAGAGTTACCTAATGATACTTTGTGGAAGTGAACAAAGATACTCCCTTGTATGAAAAATGAGGCTCTAGAGAATGTTGCAGTGGGAAAGCTTGATGATTAATGACTGCCATTAAGATATACCCATCATCTGTATATACTCCATCTTTATAGGATTCTTCTAGTTGACCTTGAAGGCCCGTTGAACCCACCTGAACATATTCTCAAACAAGTCTATTTGTGACATAAAGGTAATACGTTTCCAGACAGTAGCAACAGAACAGATTCCCTAGCACACAGTGAGCTTGGGAGATAATTCAGCAGCCTCTGTTCATCACCATTAATTTATCACATCTAAGTGGTGCCTTTTCTTTATACAAATGAACCAACCTGCCAGCTTAGAAATAGTTTACTGCTTTATCTCATCCTTAGAGTTTTCTATTTGTGCCACAGAGTTTATTTGCCACATGCATCTCAGATCTGACTAGGCTAATGAATACCCCAAACCTGTTACAATATACAAAGCCCTTATGTTATGTCCCAACTGACTTTACAGATGAAAAAACCTTAAAACTGTATTCATGAATACTTGGATAAACAGTAGTCCTATTTGTGAAAATCCCAGTTCTCTCTTCTCTTTTTCACAACTAATCTTATCCTTCCAATATTATGATTCTCAGAAAATGTGGGATGGAAAGAAAATAATTCTTTCCCCCCACCGAAAATTCACTGCATTACTGCAGTCAGGGTATTCCAAAAAACAAGCCTATGTGGTACACACTCCAGAGGAACAACTGCGTAGGTATCGACAACCACTTTAGCCATTTTACCTCTCCCTTCCTATGTAGCCTCGGAAGTAAATGACGCATGAAACTGAGCACAAGACGCAATAAGGGTAAAGAAACTCCCTTTGCAATAATTGTGCAGCTACAACAGAGGCCTGTTATACCCACAAATGTACAGCACTGTGCAGACTTTAATATTAGCTTGTTCTGAACCCAGAGACAAGCACGCTAATATAACATAAACATACAAGCTAGTAAAACCAGTATTGCCATGCTAGTAACCGACCTTATGCTAACTGTGCTTTATGCTATTTTGCAAGGCCCCAAGTTGTTACCAACTTGTTATAAGAAATTGCTGTGGGAGGGAGACCTCAATACCAGGTTTTTCTTTTTAAGATGTACTATTTAAGCCTGGGATAACAGCAAAAGCTTTGAAAACATGAGCACAGGTTGCAAAGAGACACCTGAGCTGATGATCAGCTATTATTACTGAAAAAGTACAGCCATGAGAGATGAGGTAAAAAAACTATGTCTCTTTTAAAAGAAAAAGCAGCAGCAACAAAGCAATGGAAGTAAAACATCCCACATCAGAATGAGGCATCTGTTGTGACCTGTGAAACTTACTCCTCCTGCCCCAAGCATTGTGCAGAATGTAGTCCAATGTGGAGTTCAAAAGCTGGGAACACTCCAGAAAGTCAAACATCTTACAAAGGGACAAGATCCTGAATTTGAGAGGGTGAGTGGAGCAAAGCACGCACCTATGCCCTTACTGACTTCAGTTCGGCTTCTTTTACTGATGTGCTTGTGAACCTGGTTGTTTTGACCTCAGAAGCTAAGGCCATCGAGAGCTGTTGCCATCAGTGCTAACAATATGGGATTAGCCCCAAGATGTTGAAGGATTTGATTGGTAAGGGATGACTGCTTTGATTACACAGTGATAATGACTGAAAACGAGTAAGAACTATTAGCATAGAGTATGTTCTTAAGGAATTTCAGTCTTGCAAAGGTTTATTTTAGAGTTCAAAACTACTTTGACCTCTCAGTCTTCTAATCATTCCCATCAGAGAGAACTCTAATTCCCTATCTGATATATACACACACAGAGACAAATACGTATACATACATATACATATCCAACTACAACAGTTTAATCTCCATGAACTAGAGTCAAAATGAAATCTTTCTATGTTCTAACTCAATGAACTGTAAAGAGCTGGGCATATTTGATCATGGAACTGTAAGGCTATCTTATCTTTGAAAATTTAAGCCTAGAAAACCTTAATATTTAAATATAATGCTTGGCTGAGTCATTCCCAAGTGTGACAAACTGAGACTTCAAGGGAAGCTGCCCAACTCTTTTTCTTTTACTTGGGTGTATTTTCATTTTGTCTGTCAAGGGATTGTCATTCTCTATTTGTAAACTAGCACCCTGAGTTAATCAATTTCTTTTAAATAAACAAGTAATGACTGCTTTTGAGAAAATGCATTATAGTTTTGTCTTTTTTGGCATGAATTTACATGGCATGTTCATAAATATATATATTTGTGTTGTGTATTATGAGACATTCTGTAAAGATTTTATGTAACATTGTTTAGATTTGCAGTAAGGCTTTATCAGCAGTCAGAAATTCATTCATCTCTGATTTCACTGAATAGCACTCCAGGATCAGGAAAAAGCACCTATGCTACAGAGGTAATTCAAGTATTAAAATTACATTCTTCACACTTATCTCCAGGGCAACCTTACAGTACCTGAAAGGGGCCTACAAGAAAGCTGGGGAGGGACTTCTTACAAGGGCATGTAGTGACAGGACAAGGGGTAGTGGTTTTAAACTGGAAGAGGGTAGATTTAGACTAGATATAAGGAAGAAATCCTTCACTATGAAGGGGGTGAGGCACTGGAATAAGTCGCCCAGAGAAGCTGTGGATGCCTCATCCATGGAAGTGTTGAAGGTCAGGTTGGATGGGGCTTTGAGCAACCTGGTCCAGTGGAAGGTGTCCCTGCCCATGGAAGGGGGGTTGGAACTAGACGATCTTTAAGGTCACTTCCAATCCAAACTGTTCTATGATAATATGATTCTGTGATTTGTCATCATCTGTTATCACCTCTGTGTAACTAGTGCTTTGTGAAATGCCCCTCCCCATCCAGAGGTTTGCTAGGCTGAATACTTAAGAAAGAATGAACTTTTTTCATTAAAAGGAGTTTTGTTATCATCACTGAGCATTTAAAAATACTTTGGGGATTGATTTATGGTAATATTCACATAAAAGGGCAACAGAGGAAAGGAAGAAAGGAAATGAAGGGATTAATTATGTGCACTTCAGAGGTGAAAGCTCTTATTTTCATCATCTAATAGTTGCTTCCACACAATTTGAAAAAGGTTTTTAAACTGGATTTACACAAAGATACTTTTTTGTCTAGATAAAGCTTTGGTCTTTCAGATATTTTATGGTTTTCCATAATGCTAAGTAGTCCAGTGTTCACGGGTGTGGAGTGCTCAGGCTGGGATTTGGGCGTCTCTCTTGTATAGATGGGTACAGAATCACTTAGTTTTAAATGTCGGTGAAGTAGACATTGAAATCTTAGGTAGTCTTCCTAAATTTCCTGAATTCCCTGTACAGCCAAAGGAAAGGCAATAATTTCATTCTAAATGAAAAGTTTAAAAATGATATGACCAGCACTCTTCATGAGCCTATTTCTCTGTATTAGAAGCATTATGTTGATTAAGTCAGATAACTATGCTGCAAGTAATTGTGTCCAAATGGAGGTGAGATGATTGTTACCCCACTGATCAACAGAAGCACACCTTACCAATGCTAAGTCCATCACAAAGCTTACAATCTATTTCTCCTGATATATGTTGGATAGGCAAAATGGAACTAGTGGTTTGATTCACACCATTTGTATATTTTTCATGAATAAGGCCTGTGAATACTGATATGGAAGCTGGAGAGAACTCTATTAATGCAGGGGTACCGGAGAGTAGAGCAGGGAAAAGCACTTTGAAATCAAGATGATTTGTTCCTGATAAATCTTTTGTAGTGACAAGGGGCCATTTCTAGGTCATCTAGCATGGAGTTCTGATTTCCAAGGACTTTAGATAAACAAACTGCAATAAAAATATAATAGAAAAGCTCATTTTTGCATACTTGTATCTGTGTTTATTTCCTTAGGAAATGGAACAGCCATCTTGCACACATTCACTGTTACCTCTGAAGATTATTAGGCACTGGAAGAATTGGGAGCCTGAATAAGTCCTCAAAAAAGAACTTGTCAAATTTCTTGCACTTCATTGATTAAAATCCAAGAGAAACAGAATGTTCTACAAGGTGTGAGTGTGACTAAAGAAGAAAAAATGCCATTGAAAAGAAGGTTTAACATGAAACAGCACACTCCTTATACAGGTTCTGTTAAAGAACAGACCATAGGTGAACCAAGGCAAAGCTCTGAATCAACACTTGTCATTAGATCCTAGAGGAAAGGTGAGTGGAAAACCAAAATGCTGGTCTTTCTGATGCCAAAAATTGAAGGTTCCTAACCAATAAAGTAGGACCTTGCACCCACATGGGCATTTGGGTGCTGCGTTCAGTTAATTGGATCTGGCTGTCTTAGAACTAGCAGGTGGGTCACCAATTTTTCTACCCAACGTATGGTAGTCAGGACTATGAGGAAACATTTTTTTTGCCTTGGTATTCACCCTTGGACCGTTCTTGTGGGTCTTAAAGTGTACTTCCTTCCTTTTTAGATGAATCGGAGGTTGCTCTTTTAAAACCTTATCTGACATGTCACAGCTGCCTTTTCCACAGTAGCTCAGGTGTTAGAGCACCCAGACAAGATGGCAGAGCAGCACTGATTCCCACCAATCTCCGAGATATTTTTAGCCCACTTTTCTTTCCTCCTCACTGACTGATCTCCTCACCAGGTTACTTGGCCCAGGAGCATTTTCCTCACTTTCCTCTGAAACTAAGACACTACTTGGGACAGAGAAGAGAGCATAAGGGAACGTTGTCCTCTGAGTCAGGCTTCCCCTGAAGGAGAGGTGTGGGTTATTTTCCTAGCTTGAAGGGTTCAGAGGCATTTTGTGATGCAGATACCATACACTAAGCATGAGTTAAGCGCTAAATGGCACAGCCGTTAAGTCAAATCAGGGCAACTCTGGGCATGTACAAAAGCAGGTTACAGTATCCCATGAAATGTAATGTTAAAAAATAGACAATAATACAGTTTTTAAGCACCTCTAGGTTTAAGCTGATGCTGCTTTGCAGTTCTCAGTATCACTAGGGGCCTAAATACTGCCAAGTCTTTCTTAAGGCACATAAGTCCTTTTTTGGATCTGTCCCTTAGCTTCATCCAGACTTCTTTCAAAACCAGTTTATTTATAGCTGCCCATTATGACATATGACATACTGCATAAACATCAAGTCCCTTGGATGGGCATATGCTACATATTTTCCCACTTTGACTTGGGGAGGAGAGAGTAACACAAAGTTTACTACAAGTTTATAAAAGTTGCAGACAAAGTAGAGTTTCTGTGATGTGCAGACAAAACTGGTAATGGGTTTTTCCTTCCATACACTTCGAAGGTCTAATGTGAGAGAATAGATCTATTGTTTGATTCTAGGAAATTGTTCCTAGGAATTAATTTTTGAAAGTTCAAGAAATTAGTTTTATATAAATTTGAAGAATACTGAGCTCAAAAATATTCCGGTCTGTAATGTGGAAAAATAGGCTACTGTTGGTTTATTACCTTTTATTATAATAAAATGTTTTATTCTGCCAGTTCAAATATCCCTTGTAATATTTGTACCCAGGAAGATGCAACATTATAACAGCTCATGGTAGAGAGAATGTTCAGAATTGAAAGTGAGTAGTTTATTTTCAGAACCTATATTTAAACAAAATGTAATTGTATAGATATCATAACTAATTAACATTATAGGGGTTTCAGATTTTCAGCTTGAAATACATTGCTCTTCCTTATATAAAATCCAGATAAATATTATGCCTATTAGATTTGTCATGACACCAGAGGAATCTCAGCCACAATATAAATCTCTTCCCCCCCTCAAACTCTGGTGGAACGTATCCTTTAAGTTAGCTTATTTTCAACCTCAGCTTCAATAATATGGATTGCAAATAAAGATTAAAAATTACAACACCATTTCACCTTTTTTTTTAATGAGATGCTTCTTTTAAGGTGGTCTATTAATAGATGGCTCTGTGGCTGGTGTCACCGCTACAGGTTTGGGTTTTTTGATAATGGGATGGCCTACACAGCACCAGGCTTGCTGGTGTCAGATGGGATTCACCTTTCTCAAAGCGGGAAGAAGGTCTTTGTTTACAAACTAGTGGTGGTCATTGACAGAACTTTAAACTAGACTTGAAGACGGAAGGGGATAATACCAGGCTTGCTCATGACAAGCAGTGGGATGACACACCAAGGTTAGAGCAACGAGGTGCTAATGGGGTCACTCAGCCTGTTGCTCTGAGAAGTGCTGGCTACACTGCAGCACACTTACATGTCTTACACAAATGAGGAAGGGACTCCCAAGGTAGTAAGACCCAACAGGAAAACACCAGTGAAAGACCTCAAAGGAACTAAGGGGTGTTCCTCTAAGAGGGTGACATAGCCGACAGCCCAGCTGAAGTGCCCGTACACCACTGCATGCAGCATGGGCAGCAAACAGGAGGAGCTGGAAGCCACCGTGCTGCTAGAAAGCTACAAGCTAGTTGCTATTACTGAAACTTGGTGGGATGAATCCCACGACTGGAATGTGGCTATCAATGGCTACAGGTTGTCCAGAAGGGACAGGTGAGGAAGGAACGGTGGAGGCGTTGCCCTCTCCATCAAGAAATGGATAGAATGCGAAGAGCTGTCTCTGAAGAATAGCCACGGGCAGGTTGAAAGCTTATGGGTGAGAGTCAGAAGCCATGGCAACAGAAGGAACCTTGTGGCTGGTGTCTACTACAGGCTGCCCAATCAAGGGCAGCCTGTTGATGAAGCCCTCTTGCTCCAGCTACAAGAGGCATTGCATTTGCAGGCTCTCATCCTGCTTGGGGCCTTCAACCACCCCAACATCTGCTGGAAAAGTAGTATGGTGAGCTGTAGGCAATCCAGAAAACTCTTGAAATGCATTAAGGATAACTTCCTAAGCCAGGAAGTTATCAGGTAACTATCAGTTAAGTTATCAGTTAAGCCAGGTAACAGATAGCCCTACCAGTGGGGATGTGATACTGGACTTGTTGGTCACCAATGCAACTGCACTAATTGATAACATCAAGATTGGAGGCAGCCTGGGATGCAGTGAACATGCGCTGGTGGAGTTCACAGTCCTGAGGGATATGAGGCAGGAAAGAGTAAAGTCAGGACATTGCACCCATTTTTAAAAAGGGTACCAAGGAGGACCCTTGGAACTACCAACCCATCAGCCTCACCTCTGTGTCTGGGAAGATCATGGAACAGATCCTCCTAGAAGCTCTGCTAAGGCACATGGAGGACAGGGAGGTGATTTGAGACAACCAGCATGGCTTCATCAACAGCAAGTCCTGCCTGATCAACCGAGTGGCCTTCTGTGATGGAGTGACCACATCAGTGGACAAAGGAAGGGTTATGGATGTCGTCTACCTGGGTTGGGACAAGCCCTTAAATCAATAAAGGCTGTGTGATGAAGGGATCAAAAGCAGCCCTGCTGACAAGGACTTGGGGGTCCTGGTGGATGAAAAGCTGGACAGGAGCTGGCAATGTGTGCTTGCAGCCCAGAAGGCCAACCGTATCCTCGGCTGCATCCAGAGAAGTGTGGCCAACAGGTCAAGGGAGCTGATTCTGCCCCTCTACTCTGCTCTGGTGAGACCCCACCTGGAGTCCTGCATCCAGCTCTGGAGCCCTCAGCACGAGAAAGACATGGACCTGTTGGAGATGGTCCAGAGGAGAGCCACAAAAATGATCAGAGGGCTGGAACACCTCTCCTGTGAGGACAGGCTGAGAGAGTTGGGGTTGTTCAGCCTGGGGGAGAGAAGGCTCCAGGGAGACCTTATTGCAGCCTTCCAGTACTTAAAAGGGGCTTATAAGAAAGATGGGGACAGACTTTTTATCAGGGCCTTTTGCAATAGGAGAAGGAGTAATGGTTTTAAACTGGAAGAGTGTAGATTTAGACTAACTGTAAGGAAGAAATTTTTAACAGTGAGGGTGAGACACTGTCACAGGTTGCTCAGAGATGTGGTAGATGCCCCATCCCTGGAAACATTCCAGGTCCACTTGGATGGGTCTCTGAGCAACCTGATGTAGTTGAGGATGTCAGTGATCATTGCATGGGGGTTGGATTAGATGACCTTTAAAGGTCCCTTCCAACCCAAACTATTCTATGATTCTATGATACTAACATAATTGCCATACCATTTTTAAGGCTGCCTCTACATATAGAATATCCTCTTTCTCTTGCGTAGGCCAGACTCACAACCTCTCATTTTCCAGAGCACTTGAATAAAAGTGCTCCAGAACACTCAAGCACAGTTGTTCCACATTCTGAGTTTATCACAGATTGAGAGGTGATCAGGATAATGGCATTACATAGTTGGGGTACCATTAAGCTGTACAGAGAAGTTAGTACCACTTTGAAAGAAATATGCAGATTAAATAATGGAATGTATGTAAGGTCGAGATAAATGATCTGTGTAGCAGAAACTACTGAAAATATTGCCATGCATTTGAATAAACATCAGATATTTGCCATCTAATTTCTTCCTTATGTATTGTTTATTTGAGTCTCACAAGTACAAAGAGGTCTTTTTCAGGTGCTTACAGTCCATAGTCATTTCTTCCAGTGATAATTCTTATGGCACAACAGGTTTCTTCTGCCTCATAGAAAATCTTTTCTGTGCTTTTTTTTCACCCACCCTTCCCTGGTAACTAACTGCACAGCGGCCCACTCTCAGCAGCTCTTTTCACAGATGAAATATAGATCTTGTAATTGCACTACATACAGCTCTGCTTCCCTTGTACCTCTCGTACATGCATCTGAAATCTTTACTGAAATAGTTATCAGCATCTTCAGTTTTACATTGAAGAAAGAGATTATCCATGTTTAGATGGTCAGTTTCTCTTGATTTTACTGACCTATGCCTTTTCTAGATGGACCACACTACTTTATAGGAGTTCTCTAACCTCTAATTTACTTCTAATACATAACAATTGTGTACTATTTTTTTTCTTAAATTACCTAAGAACCAATGTTCAAAAGCACACATACGTCATCTGATTAAGCACTCCTTGAGAACAGTGCTAAAATGCTTATTTTAGAATACAGAGGGAACAAAGTTAGATCGAAGAAAAACACCTGTAAAAATCTTAACCTGACTTTTTTCAATACACTGTCCTGAAAATACAGGTTATTTCTAAAAACAGGTAAAGTAAGAAAATTCTTTCCTACCCTCTCTTCCAACCTCCCCAGCCCCCAAAATTGTGAAGATAACGGCTTCCAGACAATTTCTGAATCTTCATGGAACCTTCCATGAGATACGTTATGACAAAGATTACTTCCTTGTAATCCCAGTGCATCCCCACAGACTGTTTCACATCCTTCATATACATCAGAATCACAACACATAGCAGCAAAATGACCTACCACAATCTAAAAAGATTATCTTTCATGGGTTGTTTGGACTATATGTCAAAAATGTTTAATCATATTGTATATCCAGAATAAACACTGGACTGTGCATTCAAGATATAGCATAGAGGAGATGAAAGGTCCGCTGTAAGCAAATGTACAGAGTTTAACAACAAACATTAAATCATGAAATGCAAACGTTCATGAGCCATTCAGTACAATTATTTTTCAAAGAAATATTTGTGAAAAGTATTACATAGGACTTCTATTTATATATATCAATTTTATTTCTACAGGCTATTTACAGATTCTTTTTCTCATGCTGGGGTGTGTTTGTTTAAACAACCATTTCTCACTAAGATGTTTTAAATCAAAGTTTGTTTCAAAGCAAGATTCAGATCTCACTATACTGTACATGTTTTACTACAAATCACACTCATTTCCATTTCAGCCGGATTAAGGAAGCCCAAGCACACTGCTATTTATAGGGGACATAAGTTCAGGAACCTAAAGACCATACTGAACTTATTCATGACAGTACCTAAAATGGATTTCTGCAGTGACTAAATTCATACTAATGATTCAAACCAGCTATTGCCAAAGAGTGCAGTTTCTGGTTCTATATACATTCAAAGCATATTCCACAGAATTACAGAATCACAGAGTCATTAAGGTTCTAGATTGAGTTGTAGCTGGGCTTTTGCCTTTCTAATTTTCTCTCTGCATGATCTAACAAGATCTTTGTAGTCTTTGTGAGCTGCCTGCCCATTCTTCCAGAGGTGATAAACTCTCCTCTTTTCCCTGAGTCCCAGCAAAATCTCCCTGTTAAGCCAGGCCGGTTGTCTTCCCCATCAGCTCGTCTTACGGCACATAGGGACCACCTGCTTTAAGATTTCATTCCTGAAGAACGTCCGACCTTCCTGGACCCTTTTGCCCTTCAGGATGGTCTCCCAAAGGACTCTCTCAACCAGTGACCTGAACAGGTTGAAGTGTGCCCTCCAGAAGTCCATGGTAGCGGTTTTGCTGAGCCCCCTCCTTAGTTGACTAAGAATTGAGAATTCTATTACGTCATGGTTGTTAAGCCCAAGACGGCTTCCAACCACCACATCTCCCACCAGTCCTTCTCTGTTTGTAAACAGCAGGTCAAGCGGGACACGTCCCCTGGTAGGCTTACTTACCAGCTGTGTCAGGAAGTTCTCTTCCACACACTCCAGGAACCTCCTAGACCATTTCCTCTCTGCCATGTTGTACTTCCAGCAGATGTTTGGTAAGTTGAAATCCCCCAGGAGAACAAGGGCCAGCAATTACGAGACTTCTGCCAGCCGCTTGTAGAATGCTTCATCTGCCTCTTCATCCTGGTTGGGTGTTCTATAACAGACACCCAGCAGGATATCTGCCTTGTTTGTTTTTCCCTCCATCCTTACCCAGAAGCACCCAACTTTGTCATCACAATCATTGAGTTCTATACAATCAAAACACTCCATAACACACAGAGCCACCCCATCGCCTCTCCTTCCATGCCTATCCCTTCTGAAGAGCTTATAGCCATCCATTGCAGAACTCCAGTCAGGAGAGTCATCCCACCATGTGTCTGTGATGGTGACTAAGTCATAGCTGTCCCGCTGCACAATGGCTTCCAGCTCCTCCTGTTTGCTGCCCATGCTGCGTGCATTGGTGTAGATGCACTTGAGCTGGGCTATTTCACCCCCAGCTCCGGCATGCCACCCCTAGGCTCATCTTTAGCGAGCCTGGTTTTATCCCTTTCCCCCTTCAAATCTTGTTTAAAGCCCTCTTGATGGGGCCTGCCAACTCATGAGCAAGAATCGTTTTCCACCTTGGAGATAGTTGCACTCCATCTCCTGCCAGCAGGCCCGGTGCCGTGTAGCAGGCACGGTGCCATGTAAAATTTAATCATCAGACTTTGGTCACAATACCTACCGATTTGATAATAATTCAGTATTTAAAAAAAGATAAATCCATTCTTCTCTCAGTGAGTCAAAATATGGGGGAGGGGGAGTGTTACAATTTGCAAAAACACTTTGCTTGTCTTGTTCCATGAAATTTTATGGGTCAGATGATAAGCTGATGAAAAAATAGTTCCAGGACACATGCCACGCAATTCAAGACACAAATCTTTGTTCTGTGATTCTTATTTCTTATTATTATTGCACAACCTTGCAGAACACTTGTTCCCCTGCTCTCTCTCTGTAAACAGAAGCCACAGCTGTCTGAACCACAGAATATGGTTCAGAAATAGAAAATATTCTATTTTCATAACCAAACTGGAAAAATGAAGAAAAGAAGATATTTAGAGTTATGTTAGATTTTTTCTCTGATTTATGTTTCCATGTTTCCATGCACTACTAAATATTTTAGGTTGTTGCCTCTACGAAATACAGTAAAACATGAAGTAAAATAAAAGCCTGGTCAACCTTCAAATGAAAATGTTACTTCCAGAAAAAAAAAAAAAAGTTAAAACAAGAAATGCAAAAAGGTTGAATGCGATATTCTGACAAGTTTTCTTCAATTTCTGAGACAATTGTATAAATATTTTTGCTTCCAAATATTAGAAAGAAAAAAACATGCTTAGCTCGTCTCCAAAACTTTTAATCTTCCTCACTGAAATGAAAGGGCCTGAGTATATAATTAGATCTTATATCTCCTGGCCATGCCCAGATAGCCATACGTGCGCAACCAGGGTCACACAGAATGGAGGCTCTACACCACTGTCATTTGACTTTGAGAGCATCACACCAGAAGTCATAAAGAAAAGTCAATAACATTCATTAACTGACTGCATTTTACCTGCTACTGGGTGCATAGATATGCACTAAAATACCAGACTGCTGGATTAGGTCCAAGTATATAATAAAGCAAAATCCTGGAAGATTTTGTGCTGTCTTTTCTTCCTTCTTCTTCTTCCCCCCCTCCACTCCCCAATAGCTGTTCTGGCATTTTCTAAATCCATCATCCTTATATGCCAGGATTTTGTCTTTCTAATTTTCATCATCGTTCAGACCAAGCATCTTACAGTCTGTCAGACAAAAGCAGCAAGAGCATGTTAGACAATAAGGTGGAATAAAAACAAGCATACAAATAGAATCAAGCCAAAAACTTGAAGATGGAAGTCTTGGTTGTAATGTAAAAAATACATGATGCATTAAAGCTTTGGAATTTATTCTGGTAGCAGATGCTTGACTAGATGGGAAGGAACGGAAGCACTGGGAGGCCAATGATGAACAATGAAGGAGTGACTTAGAAAATCCACCCTCATTCACCTCTCGCTTTGGTGTGTATCAGAAACATTTTACTGTACGTGATGCAATGGTCTCATTGAAATCTGTGTGAGATCAGTGTGTTCTTTTCCATATTATCTTCTGGGCTTGTAAAACACATGTAAACCGCATGCCCTGAAAAAAAAAATTTACTCCATAAATTCATTGCAAATAAGTTTTTCAGAAAAATCCATTAATTTCTCAGCTACTGAGAATACACAAATCTGATATGATTTGCGAAAGTTCATTTCCTGTTAAAAGAATTCATATTCCACTTGTAAAATAAATATTGATTTAAGAATGCAAATTCCACCTTTGAGGATTGAAAAACCTTGTCTAGAAGGATGATTGATCAAAACACTGCACTTTAACTGTTGATTTTGAATGGACTGGAAAAGAAAGTTTTATAAATTCTCCTTCTTCAGAGGTAGATAGCTTCCATAATTTAAAAAGAATTATATAATTTTATATTATTTTTGTCCAAAGAGATGACTGTCCTAAGAGACTATTTCATAGAATCATAGAATCACAGAATCATTACGGTTGGAAAAGACCTTTAAGATTATCACGTCCAACCGTCAACCCAACACCACCATGCCCACTAAACCATGTCCTGAAGTGCCACACCCACACATTTTTTGAATATTTCCAGTGATGGTGACTCCACCACCTCCCTGGACAGCCTGTTCCAATGTTTCACTACTCTATCTGTAGAGAAATTTTTCCTAATATCCAATCTAAATGTCCACTGGTGTACCTGGAGGTCATTTCCTCTCACCCTATTGCTAGATATGTGGGAGAGGAGACCAACACCCACCTCACTACCTCCTTCCAGGGAGTTGTAGAGAGTGATAAGGTCTCCCCTCAGCCTCTTCTCTTCAGACTAAACAATCCCAGTTCCCTCAGCCGCTCCTCATAAGACTTGTTCTGCAGACCCCTCACCAGCTTCTTTGCCCTTCTTTGGACATGATCTAGCAACAAAATGTCTTTCTTATAGTGAGGGGTCCCAATCCCAACACAGCATTCAAGGTGCAGCTTCACCAGTGCTGTGTACAGGGGCACAATCCCTTCCCTA
>NW_010515638.1:0-16115 GCF_000687285.1 Phaethon lepturus
GCCCCCCCCGACTGGGTGTTACTGCCAGAACCTAAACCTAGAAAAGGAATTTCCTATTTTTTCAGTAGAAATAGGAGATTCCCCTTTTCACTTGGATAGGAAATACTAGGGTTTTTTTTCTTCTTGTGGTTGACCCAGGAAGTCATCTTGTTGCCAGCCTTCTGGTATTTTTGCTCTAGAGGTGCAGGGAGGAGGGTGTTGCTTTGCTCTGGATCCTGTGGGTAAGCATTGAAGGCAGTGACAGCAGCTGCTGGAGCTCTGGTTGCTATGAGAGAAGCTTCAGTAGACTTGGCTGCTATCTCCAGGGAAGGACAGCAGAGCAGCCTCCATTAGTGTGGTGGTGGAAAGATGGCTGGCTCACGTTCAGCAAAGAGCTTTACTTTTTGGGCCATTTCCACAGGTCCAAAGCTGAAGTGGGGTTATGTTTTGGTCCAGTGGGACAAACACCTATGAGGTGGATTTCATTGCTGTTCTTGAGTTAATAGAATTGCATTAAGGTGTGGGCTGGAAGCCCCAAGTTACCCTTTCCAGATATTTTGGTCCATGTGAAAAGCAGGACAGTGAGAATTGATATGATCTTCCTGTTAAGTGAAGGTTGCAGTCATGTCTTGTTTGAACTCCAGTCTCCTTTCCAGCCAGTAACAGAGCCAGATGCTTTTCTTATTGTTTGTATGTCTCCTTCCTCCCCTTCCATTGCCTGGGCCCCACTTGCCTTATTGACTGGAATTTCTGCTGTGTGCAGTGGGTGTGTGCAGCAGACACCAGCCTGCTAGTGCTGAGGAGGGATTTTCCATTCACAGGCCAGGGAACAGTCAAAATAAAGGCCCGGCTCAACTTTGTGACTGCAAACAGAAAACAGGGAGAGAAGTTTCCCTCTGCTGCAGAGTAAAATTTATCCACTGTGCTTCTTAGTCAGTTGTATGTCAAAACGTGTAGAAAATGCTGCTCTGCTGTGGAATAGGGAGGTGAAACCTCATATGAATAATGGGGAAGATGCCTCTCTTTCAGTTGACTCAAATGCTTGCTGAAGGAACAGTTTGCAGGAGGCCATTTTTGATGTGACTATGTATTGTGGAATCTGCCAGCTTCTATCCCCACACTCTGTCTACTTGATACTTGACTGCAATAGCTTCCTTTTTTTTTTTTTTAAGGAAGAATGAGTGCCTTATCTGCTTAACTAACCATTTGGCACTGGCTGCTCGCTGTATGATACTGTGTTGTGGAGTTGGAGCTATCAGCATATTCCAGTGCATTTGTTAAAGATGAAACTGTTAGTTGAGGTATGCAATATAGGAGATGGGAATACATTATCTTTAGAAAACAACTGCCATCTTTGTAAAAAAACACCTGTAACGGGGAGCCCCTTGCCCAGACCTGAGTTACCAAACTCAGAATTACTATGAGCTTGAAGCAAAAATTCCAGGACCAGCATAATGTGAGAGAGATTAAAATGTGCCTTTAAATCCGCTTGACTGGCAGCAATCATGTGGTAGATGCTAAACTCCAAATAGCTTTTACATTTGAGGATCTGTAGCACCCAAATTGTTTCACAAGGTGGGGTGAGCACCTTTTAATCCACCTAAAATGAATCCATCACTGGAGCTGAATGTGATATCTGCTGGCTAGCACAGAGTGACAAGACAACAGTAATGAATTTAGGATTTTGTGAGTACGAAAACCGTCTCCTTGGTTTAATAAAATACAGCAAGTGATCTTTGTGGCCCCTTAGTCTTTGTTTACAGTCTCTCTGTACATTGTTTACAGTCTCTCTGTATGTTATAATGGGGAATTAATCCGCTGCCTCGCATCCTGTTAAATAACTGGCACTGCTTTGACAAGACCCTGGCTTTTCGTTTTACTGTCATATCCCAAGTGACCTGAAAGTAATAATCCTTAGCTACTGTTGTCTGTGATTTCACCATCCCAAGGTAAGGCAGTGAAATCCCACATACATTTAAATCCCTTTTTAGGAAGAGGACTCAGTTACAGACAGATTTTATTTTGAAAAGTAATGGGTCAAAATTGCAAAAACCCATTGGAAAGAGATGGTATTGAACTGGCATCTCAGAATGTGCAAAAGTTTATGCTCTCTTTCAGGGTGGGGGTGAAATCCAACAACAACTGCTGATTTAAATTTTCCAGATGTTCCCTGAAGTAAAAAAAAAAAAGCATTTTTAATTCAAACTTCCAGGTATGAAGCATGCAAGGGAGAACTAAATGCGTGATGTCCCAGTCATGTAATTTATTAGTCTGACCGGTCTATTCTTTCTTCCATTTTGGGTGATCAGACTTTTACAAACTTGTTTTGAATGATGTGATGAGATAAAAATGTTTCTTTCTATTCTGGCAGTAGTAAAACAAACGTAATGAGTGTTTAGAGGTTTGAAACTTCAAAAATCATTGTTCTCATGGCAATATTACTGTATTACAGATGCACATTTGTGTTCTTGCTCTGGTACTGCTTGTGTGTAACTCTGAAATCTTGCAAGTGAAATCTCATGTTATGTGCAGTCCATAAGAAAGGTTGCAACAGGCAGTTTTTTAATATGTACAAGATGTAGTAGCAGTCCTTGAGTTTGAAAGTGTTAAATATATGTTTAAATATATAGCAGGTGAGATATTAAATCTCAGTTGCCCCTATGAAACTTACGCTGCTATTTGATTTTAAAATAAAGACTTTGTTGCATTTATTTTTTTTTTTTCTCCCAAATGAAAAAAAAAAAAGCTATGGATGTTAAAACTGTTACAGATTCTACAGCCGGTCTTTGGCTTCATGACTGACTTGTGGCAAGAGTTGGTGCACAGTGAGTGTGCACTTTTATTGTTAGAGACAGTTTTGTATAAATCTGTCTTAGCCTAAACCTTTTGCTTACTTTGATCATGGAAGAAAGCCCCAGCCTGTAATGCAGCAAGAGTTCAACATCTTGGACTGTGGGAGCTGAGGATTTTTTCCACTTTTTTTCTTAATTCCTTATTGAAGTTGCTGGGGGGTTCTTCCTCTTTTTCCTCCCCCCCCCCCCAAGGATTTGCTATTTTGGTGGCAATTTTCCAGTATTCCTGTAGCAAATCAGCCGAGCAGTGGCCCCTGTCCCTGCTGAGCAGGGAGAATGTGCAGTGCTCCTGGCCTCCCCGCTGAGCTCACGCAGGGGTGGGACTTGCTAAGCTGCTGAAATCGCAGCTAATGCCCACTGAGCATGCTGAGAAACAGTTTTTCAACTGCTCCTAGTTTAAATTTTTTTTCTTCTATAATTAGTAAAGATGCTCTTTGTCTCAGAGGATGAGCTACGCGACAAATCAGGAGATTCTTGTTCATCGTCCCCCTTCCCCCTTGCCTGAGCTAGTGGTGAAGTATTATTTTCCTGTAACAAAAATAGCTAAAGGGATTTTTCCCTCACTTCAACTGATGAGTCTGAACTTGAAAAGCTGTAGCCCAAAAGAAGAAATCTGCAGCAAATAATAGCCCTAACACTAGTTTTTGTTGCCACAAGCCCTATAGGAGCATCAGTATTGTTGTTTAAATTGTAAATCTGCAACGTTCTGATCCTTAAATCTAATTTAAATGCTTAAACAGTAGAACAAACAAATTCTATTTTTAAATAATAAATTTGAGAAAGAAAAGCTTTCTTGTTGAGTTTTATTTTCCTCCTACCAAACACACACAAAACACAATTATTTTAATGAGCAATATGGGAAATATTTGGAAAAGTGTACTGATGTGCTCAGACTTCAAGGTGGAAAAATGGGAGGACTTGCCAGCAGTTTGAGTGGCAAGCTTCTAGTGAGCAGGAGAAGTAATTTCTTTTGTGGTCGGGAATCTAATAGTCCCACATTCACCAAACATGAAGAAGAAAGGGAGAACGAAGGGAGAGTAACATAGATGAGTGGCATTGAGAAATAGTCAGGAATTTGGCTTTTAGAGTGAAGTTTAGAAGTGATCTGTTGTTTATGCTAAAGTTTAATCCTTATAAACTTGATAACGTAGACAGGTCTTGCATTCCTCCCCGGGGGTCATGGAAGGGCTAAGTTTAGCAAAGGGAAGGTATCCCAAGCAGTCAGATCTGTGCAGTTTTCAAGGCAGCAAACTTTTTTGCTTATTCATCCTGTTCTAAATGAGCTTAGTTATTTTTTTCACTTATAAGCAGCCTTTTGAGACAGAATGTGAGTTTTAAAACCAAAATGCTTAAGCCCTAAAATATTTCAAAGTAATTTCAGAGTAGAAAGGTCACGGTGCTTTTGATGTGTTCATATTTAGAACGTGATTACAATTGCAATCATACACGTTGACAAGAAGATATTGTCTGTATTTGGTAGCTGCTCATTTAGTGACTCAGGCTTATTCCTGTTGTCCTTATGGAGCTCATGCCAGGGTTTTCTTCTGCAGCCTTGTTGATTTACAGGACAAAATTTTTTCAGTGATCACGCCAGCAGTTCAGAAAACAGTTTGAAGCTCTGATACTGAGAAGAATCCTCTTGACTTTGAAGTGAGCAGTTTGCAATGCAAGTTGTTGATCAGAAAGGAGTGTGAGACCCCATCATCAAACTTCGTAACAAAACATGCCTGCTGATGGTGATTCAGTAAAAGGAAAATAAAAAAAAAAGTAGTCAGGGTGCAGCTTGGAGTTTTAGTTTGTTGGTGTCAGATAATGCAGTCTCTTGCTTTTGTGTAGACTTTGGATCATGAAAATAAGTGGCCGGAGGATTTTTGAAGGTTGTTTCGTGGAAATACTTGGATAAGAAAGCCCATGTAAGATGGTGTTGCACAGAGTGGAGGAGAGAAAGATGCAGCTTGCTTCTGGGAGCAGAATATAGCATCTGCAGAGGTGATGGCTGGTAGGAGGATGGGACTGGGAAGACTGACACTTCTCATGACAGCTCCAGGTAGTGCAGAGAATTGGAGCAGAGGACTCTTTTTTCAGTGTGGCCCTGTTTCCCAGCTCAGCCTCTACCCAAATTACGTATCTCTGGCAATGCTCTCAGTCGCTCTCTAGGACTGATACCCCTTCAGGATGGTGGTGTAGAAGCTGTTCCCAAAGAGCAATTTTCAAATGTTTTTATTGGAGAGAGTGAGGAGGTGAGAATGTATCCTTGCTTGTAGGCAGGAAGGAGGAATACACTGGGAAAAGTTTGAGAACCAGTGATTTAGAAAACCGAAGTGCCCTGGGGGTTCAGCATGGAGCTCTTAAAATAGTTAGCACGTCTCAACCTGAGTTGCAGTATCAATTTATAGATACTTGGAAGAATATATGAGCCTTTCACATTCATGTGGCCTTTAACTAAAGACACTAAAACTAATTATTTCCTGTGTTTTGGTGGCATTAGGTTGGAATAACTTATAATCATGCTGCAAGAATGCTTTCAGTAATGTAGCTGTAGATTAACTTTCGCCACAGCAAAGATCTGGAAGCTTCCTGTATAAATACAGCTAAAGTGAACCTTTGAAGAAAAGACTGCTTGATCAAGTTAAGTAGGCTCTACTTGACTGTAGAGAAGACTGGCTTTCTGATTCAAAGTTCTCTTGTAGTTTCATGAATTTCAAGGATGTTGGGGTTCAAGATGGCCTGGAGGTTAATAGGGAACAAGGATACTTGTAGGGTGAAAGTCAGGTTCTAAGCTTCCCACAAACTTGCTTTGTTGTGCAGTTCTACTAATATCCACCTCAGGGTTTGTTCGTATATGGAAATTCGTGTGTTAAACTGGAATGGATGTTTAGGACGCACTGTATATTATTTGTACAACTTTGTGCAGGTTTTTTTGGTGCACGCTAGAGATACAGTTCCATGGCAATTCAAGCTGACCTGATGTGCTGCTGCCACAGTCCTGCTTTCCTTCCCACCATCACTTTTGCCTCTCTTCTGGCCCATGCCTGCCCCGGTGGTGAACTATTCAGGAAGGCTACCATGATGAAAACAAGTACATTTCATTTTTGGAAGTAAGAATTTTCTGCTGGCTTCTGCCTGAACTTCTTGACTGTGGGGTCAGGTTAGCACCAGTGCAGAAAGGGATGGGGAGGCTGCACTGAAGCTCTGCCAACTGAAGTCAGCTTGAAACTATTGCAGAACTGCACCCTGTGAGTGAGGTTACTCCGGGTGAAGTTACACGAGACAGCTGAGTACATCCAACAGCTCTGCTGCTGAATGGGGGAAGTTTTGCTCCCCCTTCCTCTCCTACCCAACTGGGAGTTCTGCCTTTTCTATTTGCCAGCTCTGGTTCTTACTGGATCCCTTTTTTGAACTCCTTCAGCTTGCTAACCCAGTAGAAAGCTGTGTTGGGGTTATTTTATGTTTTGGGTTTTGCTGGATTATTTTTTTTTCCAAGATAGTGACCTGAATTGGCTCACCAAGAGATTTGACAAGCATCCAGAGCCCTCACAAAATAAGTAGGGGAGAGCATATGGGTGGAAGTGTAGAGGATGTGGTGGGGACCGGAGAAGGGGAGCAGGGTGTCCGCCTTTCAGTGACAGCACAGAGTGTGGCCAGCTCAGGCTGTCCCTCATAACTTCACACTCCCTTTAAAAGGAGAATGAGCTACCGTCTACGGCGTGGTGAGCAATCTGTGTGAAATAGTATGAGTTTGTGCCCTTGGTCGCTGTGTGTGGAGTGCTTTCTTCAGACAACCCTTTGGTTCCCTGCTCAAAAGTTGGCGGTGTAGTCTTTCCTTGATCTGCTCTCATTTGCTTGGGAAGCTGGTCAGGTTTGAGTTTTAACGTAGGCTTAATCTGTGATGGTGGAATAGTGTTACAACCTAAGCATGGTGATTAGCTGTTTCAAAAGAGCAAATTCTTGTAGGTATACTTTGGCAGAAAGTAAATACAGCAGAAAGCTGGAGCCATGTCTTATTTTGGAAGATGGCAAAATATTAATTAGTATTCAGTTACTACAAACTGTGTAAGTAAATGCACCACACAGTGTCTCTTCTTTTTTTTTTTTTTTTTAACCTGGCAATTAAATCTTTACTTTGCATTTACTTGACAGTCATTATGACTTGTGAGATATCAAGGCATGCAGAAAAAGATGAACCACTGAAGATACATTGTCAATCAAATGTATACAAAATATAGTAGTACAAAAATCATGGCATGAATTCTGTGTAATTTTGCTGAAAATATATGGAGACATGAATGTGACTGGAACAACACAAAAATGTAAGTCAGCCAAGGCCAGTTGCAGCAGAAACTTGAATCCTATTCTTTTAATATGGAAAACTTTGTTATAGCAGCATATATTTGAAATAGAGCAATTGTCTGTGTACTGCAGTTCCCGGTGTGTGCCGCTCTGCTCACTGTGAGGTGAGGCTTTTCATTTCGTACCTAGTGAGATTTGGTGTAGTAGAACTTGAGGCAGCATTTTTGGCTGTTTGTGTTTGAATAAAATTATTTAAATGTTAGCATGTCATGACATCTTCAAATGCATAGTGCTGTGCAAAAAAATCATGTTGGGCGTGAGCAGTATGTCTCATAAGTAAGAAATCTCATCTGTTGTGAGGGTAATCTTTTATTTAACGAAAGCCTTAGCAAATAGCCCCAAATAGTCACTTTGCAATAAGGGAACAAAGCAGAATATATTTGCTGTCTTGTTACGCTTCACAGCTGATAGCAGTTGTTCTGACTTGCAGTGTGGTAGCTGCGCTGTTACTGGTGCATATCTAGGTGAGCTATAGGGTGATGTGTGTAGGTATAGTTCCTGTATACTTGATCTGAACGGTTGTGTCCACCTCCCTGCCCATGCTCCCAGATAAGCACCCAGGGTTGGGACACATCTTTTACCTGACAATGGAAGGTGGAAAGTTTCACTAAGTAATAGACAAGGCATTTTGGGGTACGCCATCCCAAACCTGTCCCTTCAGATAAGTGTCTTGTCAGTAGGAAGACCTCTGCTGAGGTTAGAACTATGACTTGTGAGATAAGTAAAGGAAATACCTTAATGCTGCCCCAACAGTGGTCTTGTTTAGAGAGGCTGTTCTTGGGTGCTCTGGCTGAGGTGGGAAGCACTTTGATGTCAAAGTCCCAAGCTGACGGCATCCTTTACATGCCTATGGAAATAACCGTTAGTGCTGCTAGAAGAGTGATGCTTGTTTCCTTTCCAGCTTAGCTCCTGAAACACTGGGAGCATGGCGTGGATCAGGTAGAGAAATTCAAGAAGCCAAGTGCAGAAGTACTTGCATCTGGTGGAACAAGTCCACTGTGGTGGATTCTCTTTGGCCACTGTGGGTTCAGAGTATCCTTTAGGAAAAGGTCAGATTTGGAATTTGTAAGAAGATGAAAAATTCACAAACTGGGAAAAGACTTTCCCCACAAGCTGCCAAAGAACATAAGAATGAAATTAATGTTTAATCACAGTTCCTATTTCCTGCTCCTGTATTTCTGAGTCTTACATACGCAGATAGAAGTAATAAATTAATAAAGTGCTAGCATATTCTGAAAGCAAGACTGTACGTTGAAACCTGCAGTCATTAGTTAGGCCTTTGTTGGGTGCAGCTTGGGACAGTCAGCTTGAAACTGGTCAGCAGAAATTCATTGAATCACACGTGGAGAAGAGGACCTTGAAGGAACAGGGAGAATGACATGGCATGTCCACATGTTGATGTAACTTCTCTTGTTTTTGTAGAACTATGAAAATGTAACCAGGATCCTTTTGGTAAAATCCTTTGACCAAAAATTCCTTTGGGTTTTTTGTTTTTTTTTTTTTTTTTTAAACCATGACACTACAGCAGAGATGGATGGGGGTGATTTAGGAGCAGGCTGTTCTTTCAAGCAAAGTTTGCAGCTTTCTGTTGCTCTTCTAGTGTTAGAGTTTAAGGCGTTATTGCTTTTTTCTGAGCAATAGTGAAGTAGGCTGTTCCCATGAGAGTTCCTGTGTTGGGGCTACATTTGCAAGGAATTCTGATATTTTCAGTTTTACGTGAAGAGAAGGTTGTGAGGGAGGAAATAGATGGCCTTGACACATACTTGAAAAATTATGGAAACTTTTCAGCATTTTGTAAAACAAAATTACCTAAGTTGTTAAGAAAGGTGGTTGTTACTGAAATGGTATATGGGTTTAAAATGTAAAAATTTATCTTGAACAATGGGACTTCTTGTGGAATTCTGTTAGTATTGAGAAGGTTTAATTTATCTTAGGTTAAAATCTCTCCAGTTAAACAGGTCATTTCCGCTTTTTGGGAGGCTGCCACTGCTCACCCGGGATGTGTGCATGGGTCCTTAGCCTGTACTGACCATGAATGAAACAAGTGAAATGGCCACAGTGATTGAAATTTTTTTCAGCTGTTTTTTTCCCACCCAAAACTTCAAGATGCAATTCTGCCAGGGCAGTTTGTCCCTACTCTTCTTGTTCTCGTTAAATCTATTGATTTCACTGTAGCTTTCATGTTTAGAAACACTGTGTGTGACATCTCAGCAGTATTCTGATTTTACTGATAGGAAAATTAAGGCACAAAAAAGGGACTATCTTGCACAGGACTTCTCATAGGCATTGTGGAGTTAAAACATGGTGGTTGGTTTTTTTGACTTATGGTCTAGTGGTGCATATTGCTTCTCTTGGACTTTTTTAGGTAGCTGTCTCACCCACACCAATCCTCACCTCTGCCCACGTGTCCATGTTCAGTAGTGCTGTGTTGCTCCTGTATATACCTTTGGTTTCTTTCAGTAAAGCAATCAATGATTTTAATACTGATGTTAATAGATGTGGTGGGGAGTACACTGTGAAGTGGATACAGGTGAAAAAAATCTCCCGTATGAGTTGTTGGTGGGGAAGCCTAGCAGTGTGAGCAAGGGTATTTTTCCTGCTTGTTTTCACTAGCTTTGTAATGCTGCAGTTTGTGTTAAGAACAATGTTGCTACTGATATGTAGCCATCAGGACTGATAAACTATGTGAAGGGGCCTTCAGAGTGTCTTGGCAAACTGTGTTTGGATGCTTAGTGCACACAAGGTCTATCTGCATTATTCAGGAAGATAATCCCTGTCTGTGCTCTTTTCCTCCTGTGTTGAGATCATTCTCCTATCCAACTGTTACCCAGCTGAGGTCTTGATAGTTCTCAGTTTTTCCATAATGACAAAATCAAATTATCCCTGTGATGACTGGTACATGTGAAATTCCTCTTGGTTAAAGCACGTTGCCCTGAATATTCTCTGGCTGATTTTTTTCTTGGGAGAATTCGGTGTCTTGTGTTTGAAAGGGAAAGGAGAAAAGATGCAGATTAGGAAATGCTGGTGTTTAAGGTACAGGGAGGAGCACATAGCTTTCTTCTAGAATGTAATCTATCCAGCTGTGAGTTAGTCATCTTCAGTCTTATATAAAATGCGTCCAATCTAAATAGTTGAGCATCTCCCTCCTGAATGCGGCAAACCAGCATCTTTTATGCTTATATGAAGCTGTAACAGGCGCAAGCCATCTTAGGAGTGCCTTCACACTTGTGAACCTGCAGCATCCATCATGCTGTCAAGCCTCATTTGCTCATGTGATGGGATTTTTTTTTTATTCTGTTCCATAGTTTTTCTAGGTTTAAAGAGGTTCTTTGCTGTTGTCAGGGAATACAACACTGATAATTCCAGACAGGAGAGCGGAGAACGTAACGTGAGAACAAGAATGACTCTCCCGAGTCAGACTGAAGGTTTTGTTCATCTCTGACAGGGCCAAAAATTGATGCTTAGGGAAGAATGTAAGGTGAGAGGATCACAGGATCTTGGCTAACATCTCTAATTTCAGTGCAGTAGTTCATGCTGTTACATTAAATCCAGCCCTGCTCTTAGTCGCTTTGATTTCACATAGCTTTATGGAAAGGGGGATAACTTGACTATTATGACATGCTTTTGTATGGGTAAATATATGTCCACTTTAATCCTTTTGTTTATATAATTGCGAGGCTTTTGGAGGGGTGGGGGAGATTCTTTTTAGTGGCTGAAGCAAAAACTGGGTAGATTTGTAGGAACTGGCCTGTGTGAGTTGAAAGATATTCTGTGCTAGTTAAGGGATAATGGACATCCTTACTTATGTAGTCAAGGAAACGGATGCTGTGCGTGTGTTGTTAAATAAATATATTGATAAAGATAGGTGCTGATAAATCTTGCTATTGTGGACATGGAAGATAGCATTTATAACTATATCAGTACATCTGCCACTAATACATGTTCCATGAAACTGGGGGGAAGCTAACATCTTAAGTCATCTATGTATGCAGTGGAAGAACAGTCTCCTTTGGAGGAGTAGTTAGAGCTGGAGCTTCACTTGGGTAGTTTGAAGTATTCTTCAAAGGCTTCCAAGAAGGTGTTTGATATAGTTCTAGCTTTAAAAAAAAGTTTTACACTTTGTTTAATAAAAATTACATATGTACTGTGCTCACTGTGAAGACTTAATGGCTTGGGTTGATGCTGCCTGAGGACCTCTAGGCTGCAGTCTATTGCATGATTTTAAATTGCCCCAAAAGAATTGTGGTAAATCCATACACTGTTTTTTAGGCTGTGCTTGACAAACATGGTCTAGCCTGTTTGTAAGCTGTGATGCCAAGTGTAGAAATGACTAGGTGAGACTTTCCAGTCTTTGTTAGTAGGAAAGTCAGATCATCAGAGGGTTATTTTTGGCCTTAAAATGCATAGTTACGCAAACACTTAGCGGCCCTGGAGAAGAAATGAGCAAAGCCCTGAGCAGCAACCTGATCCAAGTTGGCCCTCTTGGGGAGAAGAGAGGGTTTCCATCAGTTAACCTCCAGTAGTCCCTTCCAACCTGTACTGTTTTGTGGTTCTGTGCAAGTTGGACTGGGTGTAGGAGCTGTGTGGGGCATGCTTGTTTTGGGTGGAGAGGGTAAGAGTTAGGAGAAAGAAGGCAGAATATTCTGACACTAGAAATGGTTGTGCTGGAGAAATTGCATTAACAATGGAGATCTAAAATATCTAAGACTGTAGCTTGGAAAGGACACACCTGCTTTATAGAAGGTTGAGAGATTAAGTCAGCTTTTAATTTACTGCTCTTTAGAATCTTTTTATCTGGATAGCATAGAATACTATGCAAATAGAATACTAAAATACTGACGATAAAGCTTCCATCAGAGAGAGACTATTGGGGCAACAAAGTACGTTCAGGGAGCTCTGAATTGTTTTGCCACATTTCAACAAAATGTGTGAATCTATCCAATTGCAAGGCGATACATTTGTTAGCAAAACTGCAAACCCACCTATACATAGCGAAATAGCATTTTGGAAAGTAGTAGCTCAAAGGGTGTTAAGGTCTTTACAGCTAGCTGCCTCTATGTGGTACTTGGCCCAATATTTTGTTAAAAAGGGTTAATGTGATTCTTGGGCATATTGAGGAGAAAAAAAGTGGGGGAAAGGAATGTGAAGCAAAAAATAAGTAATCTTATAAACACAGCAACATTGAGACTGATACTGGAATTGAATGTTGGTTTCCATGCTTCAAGAAGAATGCCAGTGTGTTTGGAGAGAATTCAAAGGACAGCTGCAGAAATGATCCAGGACTGGAAAATAAGCCTCATGATGTGAGGCTTAAAGGAGCTCAACTTACTTAGCTTATTGAAAAGACAATTGAGAGAGGACTTGATCTTTCTCTAAAAGGACTTGTGAGATTTGCTGACAAAGGCATAATAGCATCAACTGAGGTTAGACGAATTCAGTCTGGAAGTACAGTTTCTTAGCAATGATAATAATTAAACATTGGGACAATTTACAGGGAAGGGGAAAGTAGCAAATGACAGATGTTCATCTTAGCCTTTTAAAATAGGCCCAACCCCTTTCTGGAGAAAATACATTGTGATTTTTTTTATTATTATTATTTTTAAAATGATAATAGTCCTTTTCTGATGCTGGAGTTTAAGAATCTTTCTTAAGATTAAGATTTTGTGCCGTGAACAGTTGGCGGAAGTTCAGATGCATGCACTCGCAGTCAAAGCCAAGATCATGAAATTAAGATGAATTTAGAGGAGAAATAGTTATCCTGGTGCTAGAATACTGCCATGCATAAGACAGATAAGATGTGAAGGGAACTCTGAAATGTAATGCTTTGTGGCTTGCATCGTTGGAACTTGGTTCTTTCCCATACTGCGTTGCTTCAGATGTTTAAGATACGGTTAAGGCGCTCTGAAAGCTTCTACAGAGAAGCCATGATGTAACTGTGTACACTCACTGTATTCAGATTAGCATTTCTGAATTCCAGTTGACCGCAGCAGAAGTCTGTAAATCTTTTTCATCCTTTTTTAGAAACAGTGTTAAAAAAATCGCACAATGGCAATATGATTACAATTCCTCCGAGAGGCAAAGCAAGTACAAGCTCTCCTGGTAGATTTCGTTCTTAAATTAATGTAGGATAGCCTCTGTCTCTCAAGTTAACTGGACTTAGTCAGAAAGTTTATTCGTGTTTGAAACAATATTAAATAATTGTCAAAAGCAGTATTCTAATGGCACTCATTTGCTGGGTTTTGTGCCATCCAAATGAGAGTACTTCAGTGATTCTGCTCCTCCCTCACTTTGTAAACTCACCTGGGGAATTGAGTGACTGAGGTAATGGCTCCAGATTGTGCTTCTACTTTTTATTTGCGTTTGTCCATTCCACCGCTCCCTCAATGGCTGCTGAGTTTCTATATTTCCATAGATTACCTTATTCCAGATGCCTTTGCAGATGTGCAGAGCTCTTAAATTCCCTTCTGGTAGCTCTCAAAATCTGATGCTTTGTGCAGGTAGAGCACTGGTCAGCTCTCCCTGCGTGCATGCTCATCCTCGCCTGTGCAGAGGAGGACGTGGAGCTACCTGGGCTGCTCTCACCTCTTCTCCTGCGCGGCTGCATTCAAATCTCCTCTCCTCCTCCGGGCCGGCCAGGGAGGAGCCCCATCGCTCTCATCTCTGCAGCTGTGCAGTAAGGAAACGCCTCTGTGTCCTAGGGAAGAGAAGGCAGCTCAAAACTCTGCAGTTTTTTGAACGTTGAGCCTATCGATTTGTCACATAAATCGAGCTAATTCTGAGGTGGGAAGAGGTTGTCTAGCAACTGCAAGTTTCCTTGCTTAGGGCTAAAGGGATAGCAAACTGCAGAAACGTGTTGGGGCACTATACAGTGTGTAGCAAAGGCCTCCAGCTTTGAGATCTAGTGCAGCAACTCCTGCTACCCGCCTCGTCCTGACAGCCCTGTCTGTCTTAAACTGCAGAAGCTACTCACAGTGCTACACACAAAAGAGGTTGTGAAGGCTTAGCAGTAAAGAAACCTCCCCTCTTCCTTGCCTTCCCTCTCTGCTGTCATCAGTGTCCTCTTCCCATCATTGAGAGGCTGATGGCGATGACCTGCTGGAGGAGGATTGTCAGCCCTCAGCATGAGCAACTTTCATGTTTCAGCCTCTTAGTTTCATCATGTGGTTGTACATACCTGTGCTTAGTTGCGTTTGCAATAATCATGAAAACTTCCTCAATACATTACTCTGCTCATAATTCAACATTCAAACAACGCAGCGGTTGTGGTAGCAGATAGCATTTCATTATTGATGTGTTACAGAACCACTTGCTCAGCATTGCTTTCATGTGAGCTCTACAACAAGCACTCTTGGCCAACTGTTTGATGTCAGTACTCCTGTGTTACCACCCACATGCAGTTAAGGTGGTTGGTTACAGTGTTGTGCGTTCATAGAGGAGCTCTTCTCAAAGGAAGAAATTACTAATTTATCTGCAAGACACCAGAAATAAATCTCATTTAAGTCACTTTTGTCTCTATTCAGTCACCAGTTGCAGGTTTGTGACTGCTGATTTCTGGTCATCTGCATTTACTTTGAAATGCGTTCAACTGGATTATCCGCTTTTCATCTTGTTAACAAAAAATAGGCTAGTCAAAAAAGTGACCATGGCTCTGAGCGATGTCTGTACTGCTGAGCTTTACATTTCTTGCCAGCAGTTATGAAGCAGGTATTTGGGAGCTTCCTGAATAAGTATTACACTTTCATCTCTGTGGCTGTAAAAGCAAGTCTTTGATTATCTTGTTTTACCAAAACGTACCAAAATAACTTATCAAAAGTTCTATTTCTTAAGGTTTGTTGGCACAATGTATTGTTGGCTGATGGCTTTTTCTGTAAATTTGGCTACTGTAACATCGCAATTGGGTGAACACCCACTGTGCACAGAGGATCTGACGTGCAGAGCCGGAGCATGCTGTGCTGCCATGTTGGTAGTACTTGCATTTTGGGATCAGCGCGTATCTTGCCAGTGTCAAAATACAATATAACACAAAATGCAAGTAAGCCTGAAAAGTGAACTGCAATAAAGAACATCTCTTGAACATAATTCAGCATCATCAAGTGGGTAGAAGCCCCCGAAGGGGAAATGAGGCTTTTTGGCTGATATGCTGCCTTTGGGCCTTCATGATTGCTCTCCACCACTGTCCTACTGACTCTGTCTGCTCTCTAACAGGTTTTGTACTCGGAAAAGTAGATCTGCAGGAAATGTGTGAATTTTCTAGGGGTCTCAGAACCATCTTAAATGGCCAAGGGTGCCACTGGGCCCCAGTGCCTGGGCAAGTGCCACAGTCGGTGGCGTTTCCTACAGTGACGTCCCTGCAAAGGGAATGTGGTGGGGCAGTGCAGCAGGCTGTGCTTTGCAACCTGCCACAGCGCTGGAAGATTGCTGAGGTCCTTATTAACCGTGTAAAATTCACTGGATTTTAATGCTTCTCAGTGATTACATAGCTTAATTAGTAACTGTATCCGACTGTCTCGCTGTGTGTGGCACAGGTTGCAGGTGTTTTCATAGCGGGGTTTCCCACTTGAGGCGCGTTGGACAAACCGGTGTTTGTTGGAATGCAGCACACAAGCATTACATAAGCCTGGAGTAACTTCCTTACAACGAGGAGAAAAATGTATTTGCAGGACTTTGAGCCCAGGTGCAAGGCTGCAAAACTCGCCGGTCACAAACCGCAGAGGCCAGGCTGGAGCCAGGAGGGCACCCAGTGATGGTTTGGGCAGGGCGGACGGGTCAAAATGAGTCCTATAATGGAAAGCAAGGCTGAACCTTCACTTCGGAGCCATGGCTCCTAATTGCCACACTGTGTGATGTTGCCATGGCTGCCTGGGCTGTCCCCACGTGGTTTCCTGGTGTGTGAGAGCGGGGCCGAGGCTGCCGGCCAGCAGAGAGCTGCCGTAC
>NW_010515638.1:16146-24414 GCF_000687285.1 Phaethon lepturus
GGGAGCTCAGGCATGCGCTGGCAAGCTGCAGTGGCAGGAGCATCCCTGGCTGGGGGATTTGAGCTTAGTGTCTCGCCCGTCTCTTCCCTCCAACAGATCAGAGGACAAGCTGTAATTTTTGCAGGACTTTAAATTCCCCTTTTACTTCGTTCTCGCTATCGTAAGGTCCTTCGCTCTGCCTGAAGCCACGGTCACGCTGGGAGCAAGGTGGCAACATGAAATGGAGGATCCTGGGGGGCACGGAGGGAGGCCGGGGACGGGGGGGCTCACTGGGCCTGGATGGGCTCCGGCGTGTTTTGATCCGAGATTCTTTGGCCGCGTTGCCATCTGCATAGCCTGTGAATAGTTTTCTCTGGCACAGACTGTGTTCCTCAGTGTTGCATCATCTCTGGGAGAAAGGCCAGGTCCGGAGCCCCAGCACAAAGGCTTTCTGAAGCTGATGAAGCTTGTTCTGTGTGTGGAGTGTCTCTCTCCTTCCTGTCGTCCTTTCCACGGGATTCCTGAAGCGGCCTCCATCCGAGAGCCCCTTCGTCAACAGCTTGCTTTATCTCCGCCGCTTCCTGCACACCTGGCTGATGCAACGTCTGCCTTGGAAGCCGCTGCTGGAGTCTCCTCTGGAGCTGGGTTGTTTGCCCTGGCTGGGAGTGGCCAGGCAGGCAGCCTTCATCACGTGGGGGCCTTAAATAGATGTATAAAGGACGTACAGCCAGACCTGTGAGGCAGAGAGTATTTAGTGGGATTACGGAGAAAGCTTTTTTCCAATTCTAGGACTGGAGGTTGCAATCCTACTCCTGGCAACTTGTTTGTGGTTAGCCTTCCACTGGTTGCAACTTCAGGACGCTGCTCTGTGCCAGTAAATTCTGCTGATTCCCCTTCTATATTCAGCGACTTCCCGTGACTCTGGACTATCCGGATTCTCATGGGAAGCGTAATTCTCTGGGTTTGGATTTGATCCTGGTTATTGCCCTTTATTGCTCTGTTTCCCTCTGACCTTGCATGTGGTATAGGCTTTTCTCTGAAATCCCTTCAAAACACGATTTCAAGGTCTGAAGTGTTGTTTTTCTTTTTGAGGGGGGCATTGTAAGACACCCTTTTTAATTTAGGGTTTGTCTGCTTCTGAACGTTTAATAGTTATACAGGTACAGCCATTCATGTGAACATTATTACAATAACAAGTAACAAAATTTAGAACAAAGAAACACTCTTGTCTGCTATGATTAAATCAGTGTTGTTTACGTTACTGAAGTTAGTCTTGAGTCTTATTTTAAATTTAACCATAGCCATTTTCTGGTGTAGGCAGGCCTGTTGAATCTGAAAATGTAGGATTTATATAAACAAGGTGTGGCAGACTGAGCGGTACTTTCCAGTATTGCTGTTCCTAGTTGTCTGCCCCATTGCAGAAGTGTATTGCCCCAATAACATTATCTAAAAGGGAAGATGTATTTTACCTGCTTCTGCTTTTAATCCAGTCTTCTTGGCATCAACTGCACTTGTTGAGACATGGCAACATTTCCTTCCTGCCAGCTGTTTTGGCAAAGGCTTAGTGGGGACAGTTGCAGCAGTAACATCAGCTGCCACAGCTGGATTCGCTGGGGGTTAGTTGTCAAGCTCTTAATCTCAAAATATCACTGCTGAACTTTTTTGTTTGCAGTTTCTTATTTTTGTGACATAAAGACATTTGACTGTTCTCCTTCACCTCCTGTGAAGAGAGAGCAACTGCCTCGGAGTATAGAACTGGCACAGCAATTAAGACGTGTGCCCCTCGCTGTAGACGAGTTTCCCCCGCAACTGTCCCAAATAAAATGTTTGTGGAAATGAAAGAAAAGAGGTGTGTTTTTCCTCTTTCCCATTTAATTTACTTCAGTAATTTTTGTATCATAATTTCTGTGGGTTATCATGTATTTCTCTTGTATTGCTGTATATCTTTCAGGAAAGAATAGAAGCAGTATTTGCAAAAATAAGTGTTTTCAGGGGGTCGCCTTCCTTTAATTTCTGATAATATAATTTTAAGTGCTTCAGTATTTGAAGAATTTATCTTCACTGACGACTTGTTATGTTGTAAGATAGAGGCAATGTAAAACAATGTTTTTAGCACAGCAAAGGGCCAGCAATTTATTCTTCCTAAGTCTATGGGATTTTGCTGAATTTTTCCACTGTTACCATTGTTCCTTAAGTTTTATTTTGATGAAATAACATTTTTAAGGTGTTAGCATTTCACATAGATTGCTAGATATTCAAAGTATTGTCTTGTGAAGTTTTATTGGAGATTTCCTTTGTTTATGGTCCTTAAAGTTATGAGGACTTTCATATGAAGTTCTCTGTTGGGATAGTCTTTTTCCCTCTATGTTGAGGTTGTTATTCCTTTGAAACAACATGTCTATCGCCGTCCTGCTCTGCACGCTGTGTGCAGACCATACAAATGCAGCTAGGTCCCTTCTCACCAGCGCGGCGTGCAGGCAAAGTTTCCTGGTGTCTGCCTGCCACCTCTCCGTGTCAAGGCACCTCAGAATAATTTGGTCTACTGTGGATCACTGCTACTCTGTAATTTGCTTCGTCTTTCTAACTTGGCATGTATTTGTACATGGAATTATCCTTATGTATGACTCTTCAACCAATTTCAAATTGATAATAAATTAAACTTTCCAGTAAGGTTCCATGCTGCAAATTAGATGTTTTAAGTCCAAACAAACCTCCATCTCCTGAGTGTATTGGACTGTAAAGAATGCGGTTGAATTGTCCAGTAGCAGGTATTTCTGGAGGCAAAGTCTGACCTGCCCTTCCTTTATCTCTTGTTAAATTTCTGTTCTATTTCTTATTTTAATACTTTAATGTGATTCCAAAAGAAAAACAGAAGATTTTTTTTCTATTTTTGTCTGCAAAGCAAAGAGGTTTTGCATACCTTCTTGACTGCTGAAGCAGCAGCAAAGTTTTGAGGTTATTCTTTTTGCTTTTCTGAGTAATCTCTGCAGTCTTGGGTCAATTGCTGAGAATGCTTGACTATACATTTTGTAATTTCTCTGCTTTGATGGTTTAAATTCTTTCAGTCTTTCAGTTCTCACTGTCATCATTTGTAGCCCCTTAGGGTGTAGTTTGCAGAGGAGCTTAACTAAAATTGATGTTTTCTTCATCAGATAAAATGATGGAATCCCATGTACGGACATTATGAAAATTGTAAATTTAATCAGAAGATTTTTAGTTTCCATCTGTTTACTAAATTTTACCAAAATCAGCTTAACTTGCTTGTACCTAAGTTTTAAACATGGCTTACATAGCCATCGCTGAACTTCTTTGTCATGCTAACTTTAGCTATAAGTAGGTATATTTGTAGACATGTGTTGAGGTAGTTTCTAGTGTTTCCATAAAGTACTTTAAGAGTAATGGGAGTCGTTAATATGATTTCATGTCTGGTATGGAACGCCTTGACTGATGCATAGGCCCACGGATACCAAAAGCTGTTTGAAATTACTGTGTGCTAAAAGCAGCAGTCTCACCTTTGCCCGATCCTTGACTCCAGGTCTTGTGCAGTGTGGTGAGCAGGATCAGGTCTTGCTGGGTTGTTGCTTTTTGACACACTTAGCAATTTTCAAATGTTGTTATTGTTCTAAGAGCTTGTTGGTGCTTTATCGTGGTTCTCCAGATCTCAGGGAGCAAGATGAACTCTGCACCAAATGTATACCTACAAGCATTTCTTTTTGCATATAGTCACTTATGTATAAAACAGGAGAGAGTCTTAAGAAAGCTCTAAGACATTGCACTATATTTGTCAATAATTTGGATGTACAGTATGCATAGCTAGCTAGTAATGAATGCATGTGTTGCCTGTTATTTTGATCCTTTCTGTTGTAGACTAGGACTGAGTTCTCCCAAGACCCCGTGGGATGGATGGATTGCTGTCTTGCTAGCAAGATGATACATGGTACTAATGATAATGGTAAATACTCATGTCAGTATTTCATTTTTAAAAACTGGCACAGTTGTTTCCTTGCTGCTTAGTGAACCCAGTTTGTTTTCAGAGCAGAACTAAGCAGTTATATTGGTAGATCAAGGAAATTCAAGTACTTTTAGGAATCTGTTTCAGAACAAGTTGGAGATAAATGACTGAAGGATTTGTCTGCTCTGCCCCTGCCTCTGTGTAGGTGTTCTTACAAAACAGCACATGTGAAATTCTGGGAATTTGATGCATTTTTTTTTGAGCTAGCTGTTCTAAATGCAAAAACCCTTGATCTGATTCTGTTTACACTAAAGGTGCTTGCCCTTCTATGAGGATCTGCCCTTGACTTGAGGTTTATGTGTATGCTGGAAAGAACAGGCAGTGCTTGACTGGACTCGGGTGGACTGCGCTTGTGTTTGGGTGGCACTGGCTGATGGAGGCAGGACTTTTTCCATACAGTGGTTGAAGCACTTCATGTTTACATTAGATGTCCCATAGATTTTGGCTCTTCTGAAATTTCCAGGGGAAACAATGAATGAATAGGATCCATAAGCCCGCTAACACTTTTTATGCTGCTCTGCTTGCAGAGAGGTTTGCTACAGATGCAGATGACAGCTTAAGCTATGAACTGGTCAGAATTCACTGGCTATGTCCCAGATGAGGTCGATGGAGGGGATGCCAAGGAAGGCTACATGGCAGAGCTGCTCTTTCCAGCTTGCCACTAGCTGTGGCCTATGGCAGTGTGAGATGCAGGAGAAAAACGTGCTTTGAATTTTGTGACTGGTAATGGCTTGGGAGCATAAAGATGTGCAGCTCATTATATATGGAGCTCATATATAGGTGACCTGCAGGCCTGTTGCCGAGCACTAGCAGGAGGATGGCGGTTATCATTAGGATGCTAGCAGCCTTGGGTTGTCAAAAGTCTTGGGTCTGCATCCAGTTTGGAGACTTTAACCGGAGTTTTTGGGAGGTGTAGGGAGTAGTAAAGGAAGTGCTTGTTTGTCCTTTGCTATCTGTGATCAAGAGACACATGAGAAATGGCTGCTGTCAGTGCAGACAGAGGGGATTTCCCCGTCCTCCCTACCCTGGCACCTGAAGTTGTATATAACCAGGAAGGGCTTTTCTCAGTTTGTCCATGATCTGTTTTGTACCAGTGTTACTTTCTTATCATTCTGGGCGGTGCCTGAGACGCTGTGTGCACGATGTTAAAATATTTCAATTGTGTAGACACAGACTCACAGATGTGCACTGGCACTGTGCAAAAACAGACTGAATCTCTCTGTTCTGCCCCTGCCTGGTGACTGCTTTCCCCTTGAGCTGGTGACTGTGGGAGGTTGCAAGGGGAGTGCTCAGAGACTGTCTAACACCACCTGAGCAGCACAGAGAGGAGGTGGAGCCTGGGCATCTGAATTCAGGTAGCATGTACGGTTTGTGAGGCTGTGCCCAGGGTGCCCAGGTCTGGGGGTAGATTTTTCATACTTCTCTGAAGTATTTTGTAGAGTCTGTCACCAAGTGTTGCACACCATGGATGCCCAGAGGTGTCTGTGAGACCAGGGCACTAGTGAAAATGGGAACAACCACATCTTGAAGGAGGAAGCTGTAGTGAGCTGTTTGACTGACCATGCTTGATTGTCCCTGTTAATACTGCCCTTTAACACCACAAGTAATGAAGAGAGTTTCCAGCAGTAAATTTTCTGCATCTGCGTTATTTGTAACAGGGACAGCAGCGGTTGTGGAAGTGAGCCAATGCAGCACTGCAGCGGCTGTTGCATCCTAAACAGAGTTTTGAAAATTAAATTTGCTGTTATAGCAGGTATTGCCTAACCTTTGCTTGGGCAGCTTAGATTTATTACAGTCCTTTCCGTCAATACAGGATGTTACCTGAAATAATTGAATAGTATATATTTACATTTTAGCAAAGGCAACCACTTATGGTTTTGGTCAGAAGGTGGGTGAGTGACCTGTGCCGAGTGAGAATCTGGGATACCAATGCTGGGGTGGCTGTGCAGGTGGATGCTCATTCAGGCTGTTTTGATGATGTTGGGGAGGACCAGGTGTCTTTATACTGGTGTGACTGGTTAAGGAGGCAGGGATGTAGATGCCAAACATAGGGACAAAAAAAAAGTCTTTAAATCCTGCATTTTCAAAACCAGCTAAGTATTATTTACCTGTTAGGCCATCAAAATTCCTGTTTCCATTTAATTTCAAGAAGAATTGTATCATAAGGGAGATAGGCTTGTGCCGTGATCTGAAGCGCATCAAATTTGCATAAAGACTTTGCATTTTAGGAAAGCTTCTGAAAGTGGCACTGGACATAACTTGGTGCCGATTTTTTTGCCATTATAGCTGTATATTTCGGGGGGGAGAGGTAGGAAGGAGCTTGGGGTTTGTATATAGAGGATATTAACCAGTTAAATGGGTGAATGTTTTGATCTCAACCCCGGTATTTTCTGTGCAGGCTAATGTTTTGGGTGTTACCAGGCCAAGTTTCATGAAGACCAGACTGCAATCTAGCCTGAAGGTGATGTGGGCTTGGACAGCACTTGAGATTGGTCTCAGTAATTAATTTTGAATGTTGCATTGTCAGAGTTGAAAGTACACATAAAACAGCAGCAACAAACAGCAAAATCTGAGCACGGGTGATGGTTGGGCAAGTACTACTGGGTCAACACAAAAGCGACTGAACTGGAATTCGCCTTGTCTAACCTCTCTGGTATTTCATGTTTCTCCACTAATCTCTTTCCCAAAAGTGGGAGTTAACTGTTGCACTGAAATGGTCTAATGTTTGTACAGCATTGATGGAAAGAGGGTTTCCTATGACAAGTGGCAGAGGACTCGTCCCAGTTACTGCAGGACTGACCAGATATCCTGTGACTCTCAAGTCCAGAAGCTGCACCTAAAATCCGCTGGTTCTGCTGAGTCACGAGCAGGCTAGAGGCTGGAATTTGTCCTGATGAAATCTCAGGCTGCTGCCAGCTGGGTATGGTCATGGCAAAGGCAAGAGATCAAGGGGTGGGGTAGGGGGGTGTACGACATGATGGACACAACCAACTAAGGAAGTATTTAAAAATATTGGGGGGGGTGGGTGTTTATGGCCCAAGGGGGAAGGGTGCTTCAGACACTGAGAAGCTTGTCCTGTTTCTTCTAATCTTTCACCAGACTCTGGGTTGTTGAAGCAGGAATTGATGTCCATAATTTTTAGCTGTATTTTAGCAGCAGTTTGTCTCATCCAGTGTCAGTGTAGAAATCACATTTCTGTCACAAGCATGAGAAGGGGTAAATGAGACACTTTATAAAGGCCCTTTTTTTTTTCCTTTTATTTTTTCCAAAAAACACACTCAAGGACACCTGGGCTGTCTTGAGTTTGAGCTGCTTGTGAGCTTAGTCCTGCCTGTTCTCTTCTTCATCTCCCACCTCCCCAGGAGACCATTGCTTTGGGGCACAAGAGGGAATTGCCACAGACTACTTGGAAATCTTTACATGCTACTTCTGTAATTCACTGTATGCCTGTCATACTATCAGAAAGAAATTTCTCTTAGGGATATATGCTGAAGAAGGAGAATATTTCCTTGTGCTTAGAGAAGTGGCCTGTCTTTTAAGACAGAAGGGAAAGGCAATATAGCATGTGGCATTTAAACTTTCTGACTCTCTCACTCTTCCTTCATTTGCCCTTGTAGTGAGTGTGTGTTTATTGTGTTTCTGGGGTTTTTTTTGTGTGTTAAACAATGGCTGGACTATAGTGTCCAAAGGCAGTTCGCTGTGAGAAATTCACTACCCACAGGAGAACTTTGCTGACGGCCTCTCTCTAGCCCAGGAGGGCTGGCTGGCAGAGCCCCGGAGATGCCGGCGAGCATGTGACGGACGGCTGCAAGCGCACGCTGGCTCATTGGTGCTGCCAGAGCCAGGGGAAGACTGCGGAAGGTTAGCCAAGGCTGCCCTTAAAGTTTGACATGCAGAGAGGATGGCTAAATTGTCACCGTTTTTCTTTGGTTTTGGAGCTACCTTTGCTATATGCTGAAGTGCAGCCTTTCTCTGTATCATGGGGGTTTTCTTTAGAGCTGCGTAGAATAATAGCTCCTTCGTGAACATCTGTGTTATTGAGGTTATTTACATAACGAGGAGCTGATCCCGTTTTACCTCCATCCGCCACCTGACCCTTGGAAGTTTGCATTTATCGGTGATTTCACTTGCTGCCTTAGCAAAACGCTGTGGTCAGCAGGGAAGGTGGAGCCTGGGCGTGGGCTTCCCTGCCGGCCCCAGCACGGCCGGTGGCTGCGCCCCGTGATGCCGCCGTGACTCACCCCGGCTCCCCGCGCCGAGCCAATGGCCCCCCCCGT
>NW_010515638.1:24523-55914 GCF_000687285.1 Phaethon lepturus
CCCGCCGTGACTCCCCCCGGCCCCCCGCGCCGAGCCAATGGCCCCGCCGTGTTTCTCATCGCAGCGGCCTATGCGCGAGCGCCCAGACGTCTGACGTGGCTCTGCCGCGGGGAGGTGTCAGCTGTGATTTCGGAAAGTCGGGGCCCGCTGCGTCAGGGCTCGCTGGACTGAGTAATCGGTGCAGAATCCGGGACAGGCCTCGCTTGCCGAGGGGAGCCCATCCATGGCACGGGGATAGCCGCTCTGCCAGTCACGCTCGCTCGTGTCGTGCGCCCAGTGAATGCAAATAGAAGCTGATCTCGAGTGAAAGGTCTCAGTTCAGTCCACCCCGGCTTCGTCTCATTGTCCTCCCAGATGGGGCTTTGCCTGCAACTAGTTTGGGGAAGCAGTTAGGAAATGCTGATGAAGGGCTGTGGGTGATAGGTGACAGCTGCTGCTTATATGCAGAAGGAGCTAATAGATTGCTTGTCTGATAATTAGTCCTAAGTTTAGTTGGGGGAGGGGGAAGCTATCATTATTGGCTTCATGGCAGAGCACCTCATTGCATGTCAGTCCGAGACTGTAAAAAAAAAAAACCACACCACACCCCCCCCCAACCCTCACACCAAACAAAAAACCCACCGCCAAAACTACTACCATCTACCTCTTCCCTGGCCCCATATATGAAAATGAAGTAAAAATGATGCAGCATGTCACTGATGGAAATCTATTTCTGCTGTGAAAGCCTTCTTTAAGGGTATACATGGAGACCTCATGCTGTAACGGAGATGCACTGCTTTGTTTCTATCCCGGTAGGTTTCCCCATGTCCGTGACGTGTTGGCCGAGGCTCTGCGGCTCCTCTCCGCCCTCAGAGCGGCTGGTCGCTGCCCTCTGGACTCCGTGATCCCCGACGGGCGTCATGAGCATTGCAATCCCTCTGGGAGTCACCACACCAGATACATCCTACTCCGACATGGCTGCAGGATCGGAGTGAGTGTTACCCCCTGGAGGAGGAGAAGGAGGAGGGGAGGGTGTCAGAGGGCTGCCCTGGAGTGGGGCTGCAGGGTTGGTGCCAGTGCTTTCTCCACTCGGGAGAAGGGGGGTGCCGGTCCGCTGCCTGTGTGAGAGATATATGCAGAGACAGACTCGGAGTGTTTCACAAATGCAGTGTTATGGAAATTGGTAAGTTTGACACAGGAGACCAGGGAAAAGGAGAATTCCAACAGTATGAGCCACTCAACCATGGGTTTTATATCAGCTTGGCTGGTAAGGCTATACTCGAGTGCAGGCAGTTGTGCATTAGCTGTACCCATGTTTGACGTTGGCAAGGTACAAGCCAGCTCCTTTTCCAAAAACTGTGTTGTATGAGGGATCAGTGTGCTGAGCCTCCCTGTCAGTAGAGCCTACTATCTCAGACTCACTACCAATCTTACATGACTGATCTCTGGACCCCTTTGAAGGTTGGCCAGAGATGTGAGACAGCGTCAGCCTGTGTAGACACCTTTATTTTGTTTCTGCCCCTGAGCGGGTTCCAAGAAGCACACCTCAGTGGGCAATCCTTCAGCATCCCCACCACAGGACCCTGCGCAGGGCTCTCATCGCAGTTCTATCTCTTGGAGGGTGCTTACCATTTCTTTTAAAAGACTTTGCTTCTGCAGGAGTCAGGAACATTTCAAATCCAGAAAATACTGTGTTGTGATCTTTTCTTAAAACTCTTATTAGAATGATGTCAGCTCGGGATGAGTACTGTGTTTTTGTCGGGGGCGAGAAGGAGGGCTTAAGTTATTTCTGTGTGCTTCTACCTCCTGCTTTTCTGCATCCTTCTTTGAAGTACGGACTGTGGCATCTCTTTACAAAAATTTACAAAGGATATTTTGGAGATAGATTTCCCACACGTATTATTTAAATGTACCTACTGTGCAAATACGTGTGTGTCAGATTGATCAGTGTAGAACAGATATTGCTCCAGACTCTATTAATTTTGAGCTGTAAGAGCAGTGGGCTAGGGTATGAATCATTGTTTTTCCCTTCCATCTTGCCCTGATTTGACTATGCACAGAGTTTGACTACATAGTCGCACTCTGCAACACTGCTAATGCTCTTTTTTATCTGTCTTGGCACTGGTCCCGTTCTAGGCATTCTTCTTCGTGATGTTTCATTCCATCCTAAAGCCCATATTTTTACATGTTGTTTTTAAACAGGGAATCAGTCACTCATCTGCAGTGGGTATACGATCCTTTACTTCTGAAGATTTAACACTCAGTATTGCTTGTCACCATGCTTCTTCCACACGAGCACTTTAAAGACTCAACATGCAGGAATTTTAAACTGTTTATGACAGGAGAAAGAGTGCTAAATAGTTTACTCATGTACTAGGCACTTTGCTTTCAGAGCAAAGCATGGTGGAGAGGAGAGCCAGATATATCTACACATGTCCCTTGTAACATTTAAATATCAAAAAGATTGTATGTAAGCCTTTGGCAAAGCATGCTCTTTTTCCCTGGTTGTAAGAAATTTGTAGGTCTAACTTGAGGCTAGGCTGGAGTGCTTTGAAAAAAGGCTTTTGAAGATTTCTGAATTAGTTTCTCTGTTTTCTAAAAATTGGGAAGGCCACTTTATTCTCCAGGCCCTGCATTGATGCACTGTTACTTACTGCTGAAGTGTCCTTCGTGAGTCTGTTCAAAGTTAAGGCTATCCTCCACTTCTCCTTTGCAACTCTACTGGTTTGATGCCTGAAGTCTGGGGTACCTGAGCTTCTTGTCTCTTATAAGGGATTGATTTCAAAGACGTGCATCACAAAGGCAGCGGGAAGGTAAAAGGAAAACTAGCTGGCCCTCTTTTCAGGCTGAGTTTAGCATCTTTCCCTCAGCCTCTGATACAGAAGGGAGGTAAAAATGCTGAAGGGTGTTTGTGTTCATCTGAGGGTTACACAGAGGCTGCAGAGTAGTTTCGCTATGTTTGACTGCATATTGGAAGCTGTTGAAGCTCCTTGGTGGGCTGCTGCTGAGGAAGCATGGGCCCCAGCATTGTTGCACCAACAGTCTTGAAGTTTTATTGCTAATGCTTGTGGCAGCATTGCTAGTATTCCAGGCTGACTCTAGTTAGGAATGCGAGTGACTTGGACAGAGGACGGATCTGCTGCTTAGGCTGTTTAGGCTCTTTTTCTTCTAATACTGTTTCTGAAAATTTGATTAAACCTGAATGCATTTAACTCTGTACCATACAATCTGGAAGTCCTAAAGGACTGTTGCAAAGATCCAGCGAGGCTGGATTATGTGGCAAGCTCTACATGGTGTCTGTTATTCAGAAGTGTATCGTCTGAGAGGTATCACCACCTATATCTCCTGCTTTTGATAATTTAGGTGGCCGTAGTTACATTGAAAACCAACTGAATTTATCATGTCATGCTTCTAAATCCTGAGCTACAGAAGTGCGTTTTGCATAGGCTTATGGTCATCTACTTTCTGCAGTTCTTTGTACAATAAATTATTGCTCCTTTATGTTGCAAAGACAGATCCACCTTACTCCAGAACAAGCCAAGAGCTCAGAAGGTTAGTGCGTTGGAGAGTATATTGGGTTTAGTGGTAGGGTGGGGCAAACGTCAGTGCAGCAGAGATTTCAAGAGCTAATAGGAAGTCCAAAGGGCACAGGGATTAGTGTTCTTGGGTGGTGCCTAAACACTGCCCCACGCGTGACCACTGGCCATTGTTGTTTGAGTACTGCCTGATTCACACTGACAATGTAGGACCCACTGAGAATCCTGCCAGATCTCACCAGAGCAGCAGAGGTCCAAGGTAAAGTTTTCCTTTCTTGTATTTTTCTTCCTTGCTTGCTCAGCACCATGCCAGAATTTTGGAGATTTCACCTGCAGACATGATTCAGTAATATTCTGCTGTATTCTGATACGGGTCCTACTTCTGATCTGTGCAGAGGTTAGCGGACTTGTATCTTCTGCTTGTAACAGCCAGTGTGTTTCCTTGCTGGTATTCTGTCTGTAGCCTCATTATCTAATATTCCCTGCATTGAATTGCAGCTGTCCCTTCTCTGAATAGGGTTTCTGCAGCTTTCTGCTAAGGATATACCTTTCATTTTTAGCTTTTTTTTTTTTCACCACCGTGTGGTGGAAGAGTGCATTGTACCTCAGCAGCAGATTTCCTGTTCAGCACATTGCACACCGTGTTGCTGTATAGAAAGCACAGGGCAAATCTGATTTGTCTGTGGCCACTGTCTGTCCAGGTCATGAATTTTGTTGCCTCTTTCTAACAGGAATCTCCAACTCCAGGTAGTTGCTGTCAGGACAGCTGCAGGTTTCATGCAGACTTTACCACAGGATGTTGGACTCAGCTAACAATTAGTATCTGAGGGAGAGAGAAACAAGCACAGGTACAGGAAAGCTGCTTAGCTGCTATTTGAAATAAGATGTTGCAGAGATAACATGGCAGTACTGTTCAGTGGCTTTGAGATTAGGCTGACTGAGTTCAGATATGAATGCTGAACTAGACCCAACTTCCTCAACTGTAAGGAAACTGAGCTTCTTACATGCTAATTATCTTTTTTAATTCCCAGATTGAGACCCAATTTAATGAGTTATCCAGGGTGGCCCTTACTCAGGTCCTTCCCTCTGAAAGCAGGTTCATCCTGTACAACTTCTGCACACATGATGCCTGGTGAAGCGCATAGTAACACCTTGATTTCATGAAGTTTCTTCATTTTGAGCTCATGTGTTGAATAGAAAAGAGCAGTGAAATACTGGCACTAAAAAAACGATGTTATATTGATGGGTTTTACTTCTGGCCCTTTCTGCAGCCCAGAGTCTGTGGAAGCTAGTCCAGCTGTCAGTGAGAAGAATGTGTACTCCAGCCACAGCTATGGGGCCACGCAGAAACACAGCTATCGCGGGCTGCCTTACGCAGTGAGTACTCTCTCTGCAGTGAATCAGCTCTTTACTGTCTACTCTTTTCTCCTTGTTCCATAGTTCTTTGCCTGTTAAGCTTTAGGAGTTTTGGCTTATTTATTAGAGAACACTGAGTTACAGCTGAGTTCTGCCATACATTTTTGTATTTGTCTGTTTACTGTTTGTGAAGCCTTGCATACTCTGTAGCAAGCTTTATTAGTGTTCTAGGTGATAGATTTTTAACTGAATGAAGTATGTGAATGAAGTGTGAATATATATGAATATATAATATTTTCCCAGTGGTAATTTTATGCCCCGTTTGGTTTACTGTGCACTATTTATACTTGTTTAAACTGTGCAGACTTTCATATTGGTAACTGGTAACTGTGAGAAACAAGGAACAGTCAGGAAGAGTGGGAGCATTGGCTTGAAACTATGGGATGAACAGGACGTCACAGAACCATTGAGGTTGGAAGAGGCCTCTTGAGATCACGTAATCCAACCCCCTGCTTAAGCTGACTCTGTTTGAGCAGGTTACCCAGGACTGTGTCCAGCTGGGTTTTGAATATCTCAACAGACGGAAACTCTACAATGTCTCTGTGCAACTGGTTCCAGTGTTTGGCCACTGATGTCATCTCAAATTATTAGTAGTACAACAGTTAATGTCAAAATAGCCTAGTTGTTTTCATAGGTTTTGAATTTAATTAATTGGTGCAGAAGAAAACCATTCACATCATTCAGAGCTATTGCTTTACCTTCTTGGTAGATTGAGGAATTCAGACTACTGTTTTACACCAGTTGTTAAGTAATAACCTGGGAACTGTGGATTTGGGACTTCAGTTTCTAGGCATCATATCTTCATGTTAAAAGTAGTACTACAAATACTTGTTTTCAGGATCATAATTATGGAGCCCCTCCTCCTCCAACACCACCAGCCTCTCCTCCTGTCCAGACCATTATACCTCGTGCAGAACTGAACGGCCTGCACTCGCCTGATGAGGAGAACTCCGGGGACAGTGAGAGCTCCTCTGAAGGAGAATCAATTCCCACTTGGTGCCACTGCAGTGTCTCCCAAGATGGTTTCCTCCTCAAGTGTGAGAAGTGCAGGTAAGCTTTGGTGCAGTGCAGATCTGGACTGCTTGTGTTGACTTCTCATACTGAACCGTGTCACATTTGGGCTGTGGGATGGACTTCCTTTTGCTAACTGGAGCGTTCTTCCCAGTGCTTTACCTAGTATTGACCCTCCTCCTTTGCGTTGTCAGCCTGACAAGTGTTGGTGGCACCAGGAGTGGAGATGAGGATGTTAAATCGATGTTCTTATCATCCTGGGCCCCACTGAGGGCATGCATCTTGTGACATCCTGTTGAATTTCAAGTGACTTTACTCCTACAAACAGCTTCAATTGTGCATTCTCCTTTGGCAGAGGAATGAGCAGGGGGAAGGTGATCAGACTCCGCCGCCGGAAGCAGGACAACGTGTCAGGTGAGCTTGAGGTGGTAATTGTGATAATGGTGACTTCTGCTTTCTTTCTACAAAACCTTTGTCTTTTGGCTGCTGTAATCGTCTAACCGTGATCAGTGCTCACTAATGTTCTTTGCCTCCTAACCACTGGGATTTTCTTTTCTCTTTCTGCATCACCTCACTTAGCTCTTGGGAAAATCAGATTGTCTTGTGAACAGAAAAGGGAAATGTTCATCACTGCCATTCTGTGAGATACCAGAAGTTTGGGAGACCTGTTCCCAAGTTTGGGTGGGAAAACTGAGGTGGTATAGTTTTCTCAGGGAAGAGTTACGCAGGGTCATCAAGTTGTCTTGATGAAAATGGACATAAGGGTAAGCTGTTCTCTCTGGGATGAATAAAAATGTTGCTAATGAAGCACTCTTCTCTGTAGGTGGGGACAGCAGTGCAACTGAGAGCTGGGATGAAGAACTATCTCCCTCTACAGTACTGTACACAGCTACACAGCACACCCCTACAAGCATCACGCTGACTGTCAACCGCGTCCGTAGAAGCAAGCCTAAGAAGAGGAAGAGGAGTACAGAAAAAGCTCGCACTGCTCCAAAGGCCAAAAAGATCAAGGTATGTGGAGTGAGACAAGGTTCCTGCAGTTCCTACCAAATTCTGCGTGGAGTATTGTTGAGATCAGGCTGACAAGCTGGCAGTAGACAAGAAACTTTTGTCCTGTCAGGAATTGCGCTTTCTGGTGTAATAATGACGCCTTGTATCTGTGACCTGCTAGAGTATGTGGCTGTTGGTTTAAAAATTACCTTACTGTGATTCCACCCTTATTTCCCAACTCTGTCCATTCATGCTCAGAGCTTGGATTTGATTACATATTTTCCCTTCTTCTCTATTAGGATTTGGGGAAATAGCTTTTGGAGTCTGTGGCAAAGGGGCAGTCTGTGAATGGAACAAAAAATGAAGGGAGCACGGCATTTCGTGGGGGGCTATGTTAAAGAATCTGGGCTGCAGAGCTTCTTGGCACTGTTCTTCAGGGACAGAGATAGTGCCTGTGTGGAAAACTATGTAGGTAGTGATGAATGTTTGTTGAGGGATGACTTTACTGTCTTGTTTGTGAGGGTTTGGGGACTGAAGTAATTTTGGATTGCTTATATTGGAATGCAGGTGTGTGAGCAGCTGGTTCTTTCCCATCATCTGCTAGCTTTATCGTGATTTTCCCCAGGTTAGGTTTCCCTTGAAGTTCTTCTGGTAGGCACTGACTAAATAAAAGACTGGGAGCAGGAGCCATGTGAGGTCTTCAGGTTTTTTGTTGTGAACCAGCTTGATTCTGTTGCTGGCCCTTTTTTCTGTCAAAGCAAGCGGGGTTAGTTGGGACAGTTTTGGTTTTGATCTTGAGATTTTTACTAAGTATGAGGCAGGCTTTTTTAGTTCAGAAATCCTGGCCATCAAGCTTTTCAGCAGTTTCCACTGAATTTGCATTGCAGAATCTTTTTGTTCAAGTCCATTGCTTCTTGTGTAGCTCTTCCTGTAATTCTTGCCATCTTTTGTTAAGGATTGGTCTCTTGGAGCAAAATCTAGTGTGGTTCTGGGATGCTAATTCTGAGGAAATACATAATAATTTGTTTTCTTTTTTTTTTTTCTCTCTCTCTCTCTGTTTGGGGGACAGGCCTTTCGAGAGGGCTCACGAAAGTCTCTGAGGATGAAGGTGAGTAGAACTGAGAACCCTCTGTGGTGGTGGGTTTTTTGCCCTCTATTTTGTTTCTCTCTTGGTTTGCCTGAGGAATTTCTAATTGTGGGACCAGCCTCAGAATAATCTCAAGCCTTACCATGCACCACAAGCAGGCCTGTTGAAAATGATACCACAGGAATTGCCCCTTGAACCTTGCTTTTGCTTCAGATAGCTTTCTGTAAGGTAATGACATGCAGTTCCAAGAGATATGACTGATTCATGACACTTGGGAGTGGGGCATTTGATGTAAGGGCTGTAGAACTGGTTGTGGCCACTCTTCTGTAAGGTTGGTTATCATTTGATTGCATCAAAGCTCTTTTATGCATGGGCATCAAAGTGTAGTACACAAGTTTAATGTTGGGAATTTCTAGCAGTGTTGCCTTGTTTCTTTCCACATCCTCTTACTAGGAATGGATGGGATGATATATTTATCTCTGACTTTCTGCAATGCTGGTAGGTATAGCTATCTGATAGAAAGTTTACTTGACAAAAAAAGTAGACTTGCACTTTGAGCTAAACATGTTCCTAGAAATTCACTCCATTCCATCTGACTCCAGTACTGTAGCTGACAGTGGCTTCTAGCAGGTGAGTTGGAGGAAATAGGACAATCCTGTGGTGTGTCTGTATGCACCTATTGCTATAGTATGCAAGTGCCTTGACAGGGTAAAAATGCATGAAAACTCTTAGTGCTTTTAATATATATGATGAAATAATGATTGTTCTTCTGTGGTCCTTCTCACTAATAGTGTCACATATGTCTCAATCCCTTATGAAGCCAGTTGAATTACTGACCTCTGGAATATTATTTGTTGAATTACTTCAACTGTTGTCAAGTAAAGAATGAAGCTTAATTTTTTTTTGCCCTGCCAGTTCCTTTTTCCCCCCTCCCTTACAAGATGGTATAAATGAATTAGCTGATTTTGCCCTCTTCTTTACACTGCTTGGGACTTGCAGTTTTAACCCTCTGGGTATTAGCTTATGCTCTACATTCAGTTTCTTGAAACCACGATGACCATTTAGCTAAAAAGTTCAGAATTATTTTTGGATCAGTCACTGCAAAGATTGAGATGCAGTCAGCATTGTCTTACCATTGTGTTGGACATGAGTGGGTTGACTGTAGGACAAGCCTACATGAGATTTATTTGCCTTTGTGCATTCTGTTCTTTTCCTTTTTTAATCTACTTAATTACTTTTCCAAACTGACTTAAAAAACTTTTTCTGGCCATGTACTACCTTCATTTTCTTGTGTGTAGCAATGCCAAATACCAACTCTCAAGAGGTATTAGTCCTGCACAGAGTTCTCTGTACTAAGTGGCACTGTTGTACAGTATTCTGGAGGGTAGAGGTTCTGAAAAAGATGTCCTCATAACCAACACTTTCTTACCTTGGAATAGATTTGCCTTTTTTTGTAGCGTATACATGTTCTCAGAGCACTGTGGATAGGTTTTTCCCGTTGTGTGCTAGCCATTCACTCTTTGCTGTTTGGTGCAGAATTCCCCTTCTGAAGTGCATGCCTTGGATGAAAACACTGCAGAAGGGTGGGAGAATCGAATACGACTCTGGACGGATCAGTACGAAGAAGCCTTTACTAACCAATACAGTGCTGATGTACAGAACTTGTTAGAGCGTCATCTAAACTCTAATAAAGAATATGTGGGGAAAACTGCTATGCTAGACACAATCAACAAAACAGAGTTGGCCTGCAATAATACTGTTATTGGGTCCCAGATGCAGGTAAGAACCACTGTGACAGAAGTGTGGTAGGTCAGGTCCTCTGGTTTCTAGGTGTAAGGCGTGGGTATGGGTGAGCAATATCGTAGCTGGTCATATAATTTCAGACCAATAGGTATAGATTTGGTATAAAACTGAACAGAAGACATGTCAGTACTAAGATTCAGAAACACTTGCATTCAACCAAATCGGTATTGCTAAGTTGGGGATATTTTGTACACTTCTGAGATGATGGTTCACAAGTATTTTACCAAAAATACTTTTGGTCACTGAATGGCTTGAGGCAGAACTAGATCTGTCACTTGCTGGAAATAGGGAATTTCCTGCTTTCCAGCTGAGTTTTCCTGTCTTTTTTTTCCTTTTTTTTTTTTTTTTTTTTTTTATTTTTTATTTGCCTCTGGCTCATGTGTGGAAAGCTATTTTAAAGAACCTTTCAACATTATTTCAATATTTTGTATGATTGTTTGGTAACTTTCAAATACTGCACAACTACAAATTATTTTAGGGAACTGTCTCCTTCTAACTTTTCTGTTCCGAGATGTGCAACGATTGGTGTCTTGCCAGCTTTATGGACTGCATGTAGACAAGGAGAAACAGGAAAAGGATGTGTTTGTGTGGTGTATGTCCCCCCCACTACTCTTCTCAGGTGATGTTTCATCTGGTCCATGCTTCATTGAACCAAGAGCAGCATTCCCACTCAGTTCAGGCTTTGGGGCTTCTTTGTCCAGGAGAACGGAGATAGGTGCAACTGAAAAGGATGGGCTCCAAAACAGGTGTAGGGCATCTCTTTTGTAGAAGGGGAGCAGCGTCAGAAACCTGAATATCAGGTATATGTTTGTGCTTGAATCATTCTTGTTTATATCAGCTGACTCACTGCTCTGTGAAGTTCACGTGCTCCCTCCCACCTTTCCCTCTGCTTTCATGTAGGTGAAGCACATCAGGCAGAGCACAGACATTGCCAGTAAGGGAGAGTGCAGAAAGAGGACTTTGGACCCAACTTCCTTCCACTCTTGCCTCTAGTTCTGCAATAATAAGACTTCTGTGGGGGTTGGGGAGAAACACTTCTACTTGGCTGTGTGAGTAGCCTTCCTAAAGCAAGCAATTGATGAAATACAGGGAAGAAAAAGTTCTGCTTCTCTAGAAACTTTAGTATTTTCTGAGACTAAATGTAAACTGTTCTATCTCCTTTACATGAGTTCTAGGAAAAGTCCTGAAATAAGTAATAAAACATACGCTGTTTCTTTGTATCACCTTCATAGAGTACAGCAGGACAGATGATTATAAAAGGTATCATGTATAAATATGCTTGTTCTTGTCATGCCGTCCTGCCCTCTCCCTTCCCTGTACAGACATAGGTTTTCCCATAGGGAAAAATGGCCAGTATTCCAAATAAGAAGGTTCCAAATGCTATATATCCCAAAGAAACAAAAAGATAGAAAGTTGCAAAACCTCGTAATGAGCTGCAGTTACTCTAAACAAGCTGTAGGTAGGTACCCAAGTATAAAAGGACTTTGTGGCTTTGTGGTTCCTCTTAGATGCTGAGGAAAGACCAGGTGGCTGTCCTGGGCTGCTGCTTGTTAGCCCGTATGTCCTTGGTTTCTCTGCTCAGCATGGCTGTGGAATGTTGCAAGGAGGATAGCCTGCACAGGTGTGGAGTGCGTAGTCTCTCATCCTGTGCTTTATATTTTTGTTCCACTCATTTGTCTCATCTCTGCTAGACAAACTGAGAAGGCTTCTTGGTTTGCATCAGTTGTCTTTTAGCTAGATATCATTACTGGACATAAAAATAGCTTTTCTTGGCCGATAAGGAAATAGGTACTTTGAGCTAGAAAAAAAATTAAGGAGGTTGTGTCAATATGCAGATAGCAGCTGTGTGTAAAAGATGGGTATTGTAACTGCTCTGCTTTGGCCATGAAGACTTTGGAGAGAGGAGAAAAAAATAAAAATAAAATTATTTATATGCCCTGCATATTGTCACAGTTGAGAGAGAGCTGTTTGGCTTGGGTAAACAACTATGCAACTGTATACTTTAAAGAAAGAAAGAGAGGAGGAGAGAGAAAAGAAAGTGTGACCTAAAAGCTTCCCCAAGCCAGGAGGAGTAAGGAAAGATGGGTTAAGAGTTATACATGCAGGTTATGTGATTTTGATCATTGGAATGTTTTTGATAAGCCAATTCTCAACTGTCCTAATGATGCAAAGGGAAACTTGTGAAAATATGAAGCTGTTCAGTGTCATGAATAGAATCATCTTAGTGCTGGCTGCTGCCAGATGCTTGACAAACTGAAAGCTGTGAATCGCTTTTCTGCCTGCTGTTGCCAAACCAAACCCAGGGTCAGTATTTGCCCTTTGTTGCCTCTGATAATTGCTGACTTGAGCTCAAACCCCTGATTGATTTCACATTCTGAAGTGAAGAGCAAAAGGACCTTTATAAAATAAAGCCACTGAGTATTATGCAGATGTTGCTCTGCAAACATATCGGAACAGTTTTGTCTGATTAGCAGTCAGCGATCCCTAGCCTATGACATGAATAAAATCATTTGTTCTTTTCACACATGAAAGCATGGCAGCTAATCTTCTTCATATTCCTAAATTCAGAGAATGAAAACAAGCTGAGTGAGGGTCTTATCAGAAGAGCTATGAGATCATTCCTGTTTTACCAAACTCAGATAATTAAGTTTTACAAATGCAGATCTTCTCTTTCCTTCATGGGCCCTCTTCTCCTCCCACCACCCCACCTAATCCCATCTGTGTTCCCCACGCTGTTTTCCAGCATCAAGTGAACAATAATACAAGTCAGTCATGGCCCAAAGGTGAGAGTGAGGGCTGCCAGATGTTAACTCACATCTCTGAAAGATGCTAAGAGAATTTGATAGAGTAGTAGAATAATTTAGGTTGGGAGCCACTGAAGGTTGTCTGGTCCAACCTTCCTGCACAGGGCTAGCTTAGATGAGAAACTGATTATAACAGCAAACAAGTGGTAGTATAGAAGCAAAATTATTCAACTGGAGATACGCTTGTGTCTCAGTCCTACTTTATCTACTAACTTCAGATACTTTCTCCTTATCTCCTTCTGTCACACACTAACAAATTTAGTTCCATGTTTTTCTTCTCTGTTACCACAGTTGGTTAGTACAAAGTGTATCCAATGTTTTTAAAATAATTTACCTGCTACTCTGGGCAATGTAAAGAGTCTTATCTTACAGTTCATTTGTGTTATGGGTTTGTTGATCAGAAATCAGCGCCAGCAGTGTGGCTTCTTAGTCTGGAAATAACATGTTTCTTTTATACCAGTTCAGTGGACTTGAGCTGTGAGCTCCTATCAGGACCTGAGATACGAAGAGATGAACAACACCTTGCAAGGCTTTTTAGTCTCCCATACATGCATACATACTGCAGGTTTTTCCAATTGCTGGCAGATACAGTGGTATGAAAAAGAGTTATACCCCATAGGCATGATAAATGTAGCACTGGATATATCTCTAAGGAGATCTAGGATAGCAAGACCATTACTCCCATCTGCATAGGTTTCAAATTAATATTTTTATAAAGCTATATTTATCCTGGACCTGAGTGAGAGAAGTCAACAAATAGATCTTACTTAATACTGCAGATCTTGGATCAGCCAGTAGAAGTCATATTAAAGCAACAAGTGTCATATTCTTTCCAAAGAGGTTTAATTCAGAGCACATACAAGATTGCCACAAAAAAATAATCTGTGGTTCAATACTTTCGTATAGTCAGTATGGAGGGCTTGCTTTGGTTCCTGGTGCTGAGTGTGCTGCCTTAAGGCATTAACTTTATTTTCACAAGGTTAGAACGTCATGCATTCTGTCATTGTCCAGACTGAGCCCCTACTTAAGGTAATGTGATTTTTACCCATTTGAGCAGCCTGCTCAGTAGCTGTCTCTAACAAGAGAGTTTTATCAGGAAAAGTTGGGAGCTTGCTTTTAATAAAATCTTGTATTTTACTTCTAGTTTAGATGGATGACTGTCATTACTACTGAAGAACACTTACGCCTCAATTCATTCCGGAAAAGTATCAAAACCACGTTTTTATGAGCAGTGAATAGCATGCTTAGGAAAGACCAGGCACAGGTCTTGTGGTGAGGCAGCCAGCCATCTTCACATAATTTTTACTTGCAGAGAGAGGTTCAATCTGTTAAGCAAGAAAAGTACTTTGGTTTTATGTTTTCCTATGCCCTAGTGCTTATAATATCCCTTTCATTAGTCTGTAAAATGTGTCGAATTTGGATATCTGTGCTTAAAGAATGTTGTGGTTTCATACTGTCAAGACACATTGTTGTGAAAATCCATTGTAATAGAGCTGTAGACTTCAACATAAAGAAGATTCAGCAAACTGTCACTACTTAGTTAAAAATTTATTTCTTCATTTAAAAAAAAAACACAGCACTAATTGAGCAGGCAGATGAAGAGAATTTTCTGGATGGAGATAGAAATTGCCAGCTTAAGTCTTTTGCCTGTTAGCTAGAATTTACCATCCTCTGCTGAATGAAAAGCTTGTGTTTTTTCTTCTGAATGTGTGACAACCCACAATTTAGGGAAGATTTGAGTTATTCTGGCTGTGAAAGTGGCCATAATTGCGGAGCAGTTCCCTGTTAGCAGCAACTGACAGGTCTGGTTATGCCTCCAAGCTGCAAGACTGAAATACTTGGTCTGATAGATTTGTGAGACTTCCTGTTGAAGGAAAGGCATGCATACTTTTTGTTTTTGATAAATATTATCAAGGTCATTGGTCATTACTAAACTTGTACAGAATAAACAATATATTTCCCTGGCAGAGTTTCTGTGTGTTGCTACTAGAGTAATTTTTCTTTTCATGTAGGTAAAACATTCTTCATGAGTTAGAGGCCTTTGGTTTAAATTCTCATATTTTGCTCTGGTTTTTGTTACAGCTGCAGCTGGGAAGAGTGACTCGGGTTCAGAAGCACCGGAAGATCCTGAGGGCAGCAAGAGACTTGGCTCTAGATACCCTTATAATTGAGTATCGAGGGAAGGTTATGTTACGACAGCAATTCGAGGTCAATGGGCATTTCTTCAAAAAGTAAGAGTACTATGAAATGATTAGTATGAGAGCATCATGGCACAGAGACACTAGTGTCTCCCTCCAGACACTAGTGTCTCTGTGGGATAATGCACAGTTACAGGGCCCTTGTCAGCTGTGCCATCGATAGAAATGTGAAATCAAATATACAACCTCAGCTTGATGCTCTGCTTATGGACCAAAACCCTCTGAAGTAGATCTGTTAAATTGTGATGATGGAAGTGCATAAGTGTCGAGAGCAATAGCACTAATGGAAGCGCTGCTTCCAGTGAAGTGAGGCATACCTGTTATAAGTACCATGGGACTTGGGTATTTTGGGATTGAGATGTTCTGTTACTTCTCCAGGCCATATCCCTTTGTGCTGTTCTACTCCAAGTTCAATGGCGTTGAAATGTGTGTTGATGCCCGCACCTTTGGTAATGATGCCAGGTTCATCAGGCGTTCCTGCACTCCAAATGCAGAGGTAAATTCTCTCTTCACCGTCACTGTAATTGCGAATACATGTTTTACACAGGCTTAGTGCATTCCCTTTTTATGAGTAGTCAAACTTAAAATGCAGTAAATGGGGTAAATTCTCTGCATCTCTTGCTTGTTCGATGGCTTATACTTGGAAGATGAGAAAGTTTGGGATCATGAGGTTTTTCTCTGGAAGGAAAATATTTCCTTTATGGCTCTTCTTTGGCTATGGAACAATAGTTAGGGTAAGCAGGTGGTAGTAAATGTAAGTGGAAGAGCACAGAATGAGACGAGCAGTGAAGCAGGCTTTTTCCCTATGGAGAATTTAGGATAATTATTCACAGAATAGATAAGAGGTACTTTGCAGAAGGAGGCTTCCCTCTTGGAAATAAGAAGTGCAACTTGTGGAGATGTTAGTTTCTCTCTACTTTGTTTAACAAGGTTCGTCATGTGATTGCTGATGGGATGATCCACCTGTGTATCTATGCTGTTGCCACCATTGCCAAGGACACAGAGGTTACCATCGCCTTTGACTATGAGTACAACATCTGGTGAGTCCTTCACCTCACCCAGGAGCTCTCCACTGCCCTCCTGGACTGGACATCTTCCTCCAGCCCTTTCCTCGCATTCTACATTTTGCTCCGTTTTCTACTGAATTGCATTTTCCGGCTATTCTGTCCAGTTCTGCTGGCATATTCTACAATAGAGGCCATAAGGTAGCCTGCTGTCCTTGCTTTGGCACGTGGTGAGATGTTTAGTAGGAGATGCATTGAATGTCTCTGTACAAGGGTTGAGAAATGAAGAGTGACACGAATTATGTTTGTGTTTTGGAGCAGCAACTATAAAGTGGACTGTGCGTGTCACAAGGGGAACCGGAATTGCCCTGTGCAGAAACGTAGCCCAAATGCTGCAGAACACCTACCTCCACCTGTTTTAGGCACACTGATTGGGGCAGAAACACGCCGACGAAAAGCCCGTCGGAAGGAACTAGAAATGGAACAGCAGGGCATTGCATCAGATGAGAACAACAGTCAACAAATGGAGGAAGTTCCTGAGGGACCCACAGCAGTCAGTGACAATGAGGTAAAACACTTGACACTTACTTATATATGTTTTTATCATTCAGTGGTGTGGAACCTGATCCAGTACAGCACTGGGATCTTCAGAACAGAAACTGTAGGAGGCCTTTTTTAAACCTTTAGCACCTTAGATTGCCATAGGAATCTTGATAACTTTAAAACAATACAAGATTTTGTTTGACATACTAGGTCTGGGCTTTTCTTTCAGGTGGCAGAGAAGGAGGAGAAACAAGAAGCGGAGAAAGAGGAGCCTGTAGATGAACAGGGAGCCTTGGTCCACAGCCGACGGGCAAGTACCTTTCTCAGTCTGGATATCATTCCCCTTAGGACTTGCTTCATGCAGTGACTAATAGGTCCAGTTGGTTATTTCACTTGTTTCAACACAAATTCCAACTGTCAGTGGTCTTCAGTAATTTGATTTAAAAAGCAAAACAAACAAAGCCCACCAAAAAAAAAAAAAAGCCAACAAACAAATGACCCAGATTGACTCCCCATCCCAGAAGGATTTATGTTAGGATACTGCAGATTAGAAGGTATACGACAGATTTGTTTCCCGATTTAAAAGTTTAACTGTTACTTTCAGGGCTATTCTGTAGTCGAAAACATACCATTAACAGCACCAGATTCAAAAAAGGTAATTGCACCCTTTTTATGTTCCTGCTGCCCTTCCTTATTGCCAGTCCAAGAATTTATGGGGCCATATAGCATCGTAGAATAGTTTGGGTTGGAAGGGACCTTTAAAGGTCATCTAGTCCAACCCCCCTACAATGAGCAAGGACATCTTCAACTAGATCATATGATGAACCAGAATCTGATTTTTGTTAAAACTTGACCTGTTTTGCTGGGTTAGGTTTGTTAACACGTATGTGTTCCCTGTATGGGTTCATAAATATGTTGCTATGTGGGAAAAGGGTAGGATCAAGTGGCAAAAGTTAGTAAGAGGGGTAGACCACCAACAGTGCTATTGGCACAAGTCAACAAAATTTGCTGTGCTCCCAAATTGTTGTTGTCTTCATCAGTCGTCTTGGTCAAAATATTTCTTAGCACTCTTGGATCATTGAGGCCCTTGTCAGCCACCTTCTGTACAGGGTAGAGCTGTGGTTTGGGGATTTTTTTCTTATGCTTCTTATGGCACCTGGGATTGCTCCTGGAATAGAATGCTTTATGCATGTGAATGGAGTTGTTCCAGCTCTACTTAGTTCTTATTTTTTTAAAACAATTTTAAAAAAAGAAAAAAACAAAATACAAACTCAAACAAAACCAAACAAAACTCAAACAAATAAACAAACAAAAACCCAAGGAAGAAAAAAAGGCAAAGTGCTCCCATCCTTCTACCAGCCAACAAATGTATTGGAGCTAGGAGTTCCCTGTTTTTTGTTTGTTCACCAAATACCTTAGTCACCCATCTTTCTCTAATCAGAGATATGGAACTTCAGTGTGTAAATTTACTGAGAATGCTTTAAACATTAAGAGAGTGCAGCAGATGGCAGAGCCAAGGGCCATCCAGAGGAGAGATCCTTGGATTATCTCATGGATTTTTTAGAACAGGCGAGATAAAGCAGTCAGTTTCTATTAAAATTTGAATAAGAGCAGTCATCCATCAGACTGGCCTTAAACTTGGAAGGAAGATTTCATTTTAATGCAGGGAAGCTGATCTCTTTCTGGGACAGTATAGTTCAAGAAAACAAGGTGAAGTGTTAGTTTTCCTTGAGTCTCTAAGCCCTGTTCCTATATGTTGCACCAGTTAATCTGCTTTAATGAGATTCAGTTTTCTATAGTTGGCACCAGGTAAATACCTGTGTCTGTAGTTTTCCCAGTCTGTAATTTTTTGTGTGTGTATTGAATATTTTTGAACTGAAAACTGTAAAGGCCAGACTGCTGTGATTGAGTACTACTGTGTGCTTCAAGATACTTTCTCCTTCATTGCAAGTCTCAGAAGGTGCTTGACCCCACTTCTTAAATTTCACTTGATTCAGCCTGTTTTTTGCCAATCACTGCAGCATTATTGTTCTGGGCCTTTTACATCCATAATTACCAATTATTTCTGACACAGCTAGGTGATAAGATTTCCTGTCCTTTCTGTTTACCTGATAAATACCTTTGTTTTGCCTCTCTATTCTCTCATGTTCTGTTTTTCTTACCTACTATGTAAGCTGCTTAAACAAGAGCTTTTGTCTTTGAGCTGGGTGATCTCCTAACATCAGGGAAGGAATGAATCTGGTTCATTTTAGTCAGTTTGTGTGGTGTGTTATACTTGCTGCAAATTACTGATTCATTTACTTCCCTTGCCTCTGGCTTCTGTTTGTTTCTAATGTTTGGTCATTAATGAGTAGCTCTATTTGTTTCCAAGTCATCTCTTCACTCTATTTTTTCTTACAGTTTTTAGTTCTTCAAAATTATGTATTTCCTTGTGGCTATTTTACAAATAAACTCAGTAGTATCTAAGTGGTCCTATTTAAGAACAAAATCTAGTTCTCCTAGTTACTCTACGAACACATGATTATGTTGTTATTCTGGGAAATCTGCCACATTGAAAAATGCAAATATCTGTGAAGAACTGCTTCTCTCTGTCCCCTTTCTGGCTCTTGTCATTGCTATTTGGCAATTGTTGTTCTCCTTCCTGTGCTGCATCCTATATCTGTTCTTACCTCCTCTTATGTGCATAATTTGCAGTGCTGACTTAAATTTCCTCTTGTGTTCTAGTCCCGGGAAGACAGAAAGGTAGAAGCCATCATGCACATGTTTGAAAACTTGGAAAAGAGAAAGAGGAGAAGAGAGCAACCATCAGACCGTAACAGCACTGATGCTGAAATCAATATAAATTCTGAAGCTCCTGAGCTGGAGGAAATAAAAACAGAGACTCCTGAAACTGAAGATGGAAGTTCAGCACTGAGTGCAGCTGCTTCAAATGTTTCAAACAGTAACAGCAGTACTGGGGTGAACACACGACGGTCTTCACAAGCAGCGGTAAGATGAAGATAGGACTGTTTAATAGCTTGTACCAAGCTCAGATGCAGCATATCCTTTAAGATCATTCTGGTTGGGAGGAGCTTCATGGGGCCTCTAATCTGTTCTGTATCAGGCAGGGTCAGCTCTGAGGTCAGACCAGGTTGGCCAGCTTTTTAGGCAGTCTTGTCTTGAATACCTCCAAGGATGGAGATTGCACAGACCCTCTGAGAAAACTCTTCCAATTCATGACTGTTATCATGGTGAAAAAATTTTGCCTTGTATCCAGTCTGAACCTCTCATTTCACTGTATATACAATGATGCACCACTGCATCTTCTTGGTGGCTTCAGTCTGGATGTAGAAAGACTGCTATTGGGTCCCCCATAGTCTTCTCTTCCCTGAGCTGAACAAGCCCAGCTCCTTCACCAAGTGGGCTCTTTCTATACTGGTGTGAGCTTAAGTTGGATGCGTAACTGCAGGGATTGAGGAATTCTTTTGCTTTTTCTTTGTTTTTTTTTTTTTTTGTCCTGGTCTACTTTGGATGTATGTGTCCCCATTATGTGGCTGGGCCCAGATACTTGCCTGGAATGATACACGTCAGCTCAGATGAGGAGTAAGAGCAGTTACCTTGAGACAAGTGGCAAGTTTCATACTGCTGCTTTCTTCCTTAAGACCAGTGTTCTGGTTGACCACAGCAGACAAAACAAGAATATGTCAGTGTTTTAGAAGGGTCCCCAAAGCCATCTCATGAGCCAATACAAGCAGGGTCCAGCCAGATTTTCTGAGTCAGGTAGCATCAATAAATAAATCTCAATCCTTGATCCTGTATGCAGAGAAAAGGAATACTTTTAGAGGTGCTTGGACTAATGACAGTTTATATTGTAGGATGCTGTCCCTGAAAAAACAGTTACTAAGCCAGCTCCAGCAAAACCTTCCAGGCCCCGACCAAAAAGTCGATTCTCTCGATACCGAACCAGTTCAGCACAAAGACTGAGAAGGCAGAAACAAGCCAGTTCCCAGCAAGCTGAACTTGCACAGGCTGTCCCAGAGGAAGGAAGCACTGCCAGCTTGGTAACCGCAACAGATGTCAGCAATGTGGAAGGTCCAGGAGAAGGCAGACAGTTGGCGGGATCTGACCCAACTGCTATCCTGGCTGCAGGATCTCAGTCTAATCGAGCTGCAGTAAAGTACCCCAAAACAAAAAAGGTAAATATGACCAAGCGCTCAAACTGGAGAGGAGAAGAAGAGGTTTTTTGTGGCCTTTGGGGAAAAGTTGGTTCAGAGGAAACAATTCTTCAAAATCGTTGGAATTATGTGACTTTATAGTACTGTATTACTTGTTCTGTAGTGACTAAGAGCCCTTGTCATGGTTCAGAATCTGGCTGCTTAGCCTTGTACACACAAAGATGAGAAAAAGAAATTACCTGATCTTTACACCAAGTCTGCGTAGACCTTAGATACTGACAGGGTGGTACAGGCAACAGGAAGGGTCTCACTTCTGGGTGCGGCAAAGAGTCTAGAAAGAGGCAAATTATACAGCTTTGTGTACGCGGGGAAGAAACTGCTTCCAGCTTGAGGGGCCCTGGAAGGGAAGGGTTGGAGGGCTTGGCAACATAAGGAATTGGGTGACAGAGGCCGAGCGAGCCCTGCATGAGGGAAGCAAAAAACAGTTGTTTCAGTACTGGTGCGGAGGGCAATGAGAGGCTTGGGAGATGGCTGGCAAAGGCCATGAGGACAGCAAGTTGTTTGTGTTTATGTTGTTCCTGTAGGGGAACAGGGTACTAACAGAAAGATGGGCATAGCTGATGTGTTTGGATCTATGCACAGAAAGCTAGCAAAAGCTTTTGTTGGCAGCATGGAAAAGTGGTTGTTACAACTCTGGGGTAGCTGGCATTTAAAAACTAGATGCTGATAGTTTGGAAAAGAGCACTAGCTTTTGGGCCCAAAAGAAAGCGTGTTTATTAGAAGAGGTTGGATGCGTACGATCTCAGTAATCTTTCTGCGTATTCCCAATGTCTTAGCAAGGAGAAAAAGACTGTCAACAAGACAGTTACCTTAAGTCAAGCAGCACAGAGGTGTAACCACCTTGAAGTAACCAGGGTGTTGCATCTTGTGAAGGATAGTAGAACAAAGGTTCTTTTCTGTATACAAACAAGAGACTAAGAGAGAAAAGCAGAGTCATTATGTAGTAAAGATTAGTTGGAATTTAAAAATAAACTTAGAATGGCATAAAAACGTGTTTGGTGTGGGAATCAGTGGCAGTATCTTTTTGGGAGGGGGTGGAATGGCAGGCTGGGGGGTATTTGTTTAGGACAAAGTAGAAGACATTAGCCTTCAGCTTAGAATTGAAGACTAAGAGGAGATGTGACTGCGGACTATAATGTACAAGCTGGGAGAAACTTGTAAGGGAAAGGATGAGAAACTGCAGAAGCTAGCGGGCAGCTGCCACATACTGGGCACAAATTAGCCATTAATGCATTTAGGCTTGCAGCTAGAAACTAGTTTTGAACAAGGTGATCAAGTTTTGGGAGAACCTTCTAATAAGGTTAATGGAGCATAAAATTGAGCTAATTCTTTAAATCTGGATTACCTGTTGTTGTGCCTGCAACAGATGAGAATTGGGTTTGACACAGGAAGTCCTGGCTGTGATCCTTCCTGTTGAGGATGGAGGTTTTAGCATGTGGGCTGACCTAAGCATCACTTCCTCATACATCTTTGTGACATATTTGACTTTCTTCTTCACCGGTGCTAGTTGCATTGACACGTATGTTTTCTCCTTCAGTATCTTGTTACCGAATGGCTGAATGACAAGGCAGAAAAGCAGGAGTGCCCTATTGAATGCCCTCTGCGCATTACTACAGACCCAACAGTTTTGGCAACTACCCTAAATATGTTGCCAGGTCTCGTCCACTCCCCGCTAATTTGTACCACACCTAAACACTACATTCGTTTTGGTTCACCTTTCAACCCTGAGAGACGTCGAAGGCCCTTTCTGTTGGATGGAATTTACAGCTCCTGCAAAAAGGTATGTTTGCTCATGTCTTACCTTCAGGGGCTATGTACTCATCAAACTTTCTGGCACCTTTGTAAAGTTGTTGTGTCCTTTTTGAGCCTATTTCCATGTATTACTGCTGAGCTGACCTTGCCTGCTGTGTCGGTCGATGCAGCCTCCAGGCTATGCCTGCTGACCCTCTCCTAGCCAGGGTTCAGTCTTCATCCTTGCCTTTCACCATGGTAGAATAACTGTTCTGTGACTCTCTTTTTAGAAACATGTGCTTTCAAATCTGCAGTGGCTGTTTATTATCCAGCATATGTGATTCAAGGAGATCTAATTGTTGCCCTTAGAATGTTTTATGTTACTACTTTCACAATCAGAGGATGGCTGGCATTGTGGGGATCGGACAGTGTTGCAAAAGACCTCAGGAGTACAGTGCCTCGGTCAAGATCCATTGTCTTTGGAGAGCCTTTGTTGTTTAGCAAAGCTTTGAGTTTTGCCCGTTCCCAAGAACAAGCCCACAGCTCTTTGTTTGGGATCATGGACTGTCTATCTACAACAGATAGTTGTGGCCGTGCAGAAAGCCTGAAGTGAGCCCAGCTGAGGTCTTCATTCCTCCAGAGACGGTGTGTGGCCAGAAAATACTAGCACTTACTTATCCACAGGGAAAAAGTAGTTCAGGTTAGTTTGCTCAGTCCGATTTCTACCAGTATCCATCTTTGTCTATTGCCTGTCAGTTTTGCTTAGAGGGTCTTCCAGTTCCTGTGTGATTAGCTGAGAACAATTTTACGGAAATCCTTTCTGCTCTTCCAGTCTTGGTAGCTTTCAAAGTCAGGTACCATGATCTGGTTTCTTTGCCTGCCTTTGAGGGAGTTTTTCCAGAGGGAAACTTTAGACTTCGCTGTTTCCACCTTCAGCCAATTTGTGTCGTGCACTAACAGACACCTACAAAAAGAAACTAAGGTCTCTCGTAGGTATTTCCTTCATAGGTAAAGCTCTTGATAGTTCGTATGTACTCGTATGAACAAAATCATGTTTGTTTCTATGTGCCTGGGCAATCTCCCCATGTATCTTTAAGCTGAGAACTGCAAGGTTTGAGCTGCTTTTTTGAACCCTTAACAGTGTCTTTGAGCCTCAGGGAAGAGAGAAGCACCTAGAGCAGAACTGGCAGAGTCATACCCAGTTCTCTGCTTGGTGCATTTGCTGTACAACTAGCCAGAAAGCTCACAATTCAGTGAAAACTGTTATCACGTTTCAAGTCTTCCAATCTCTTGCTACCTTTGGCTATTTTCTAGTTATATCATAATTCTAATTGCTGGAGAGGGAATGGACTAGTCTTACTTTGGACAATTTCCATTTAGTCCACATCTTCCCTGAAGCCAAGTGTCCAAAACTGAATGTTGTGTTGCAGCTGGGGCATTTTTAATGCAGAAAGTTGCTCTGTGTCTTGTAGCCTCTACCCATTTTGTGCATCCCAGTATGATGACTGACTTTTCTTTACAGGTTGATTTAGACTCCTGTTCAGTTCGCGATTTACTATGTTTGTTAGAACAACCCATTACTTTTCTAGCCTGTAATTTTAGAAGTGATTGTTTCTGGCTTTATATGGTACTTCGTTCTAGCCTATGCTGTGTCCTGTTTTTCCCCATCAGTTTCCCAATTTAGTAAGAAAATCTTGGATACTGTCTTCTAGCACGTTCTTGTTTCTCCTGGGCTGGCATCATCTGAAAATTTAAGTACACCGCCTGTTCCGTTATCTAAATAATTAATAAAATACTGAAAGCTTCTGTGTCCAGAACAGATGTTGCAGAAAGTAATTTGTGAGGTGTCTGCTTTTTGAAAACAAATAATCAATAGCTGTTGTAGTAAGGATTTTCATCCACTTTGTAGGAGTTTCCCTGCCTTTTTGTGGAAAATGCTTGCTAGCATTCAATGTTTTTATCGCTAACAGTCTGGACATGTAGAAAAAGTCTGCTTCTTATGTTCAGCAATGGTTAGAAAACTCTCAGAGGGAAGACCTCCTGTTCAGCCAGCTGAGGTCTAGAAATGGTCCAGAACTTGATGATATTGCTCTCTCAAGACCTGATCTTTCTGTCTTGTCTGCTTCTGACTACTCAGTCAGGAAGGTTGATTTATAAAGGCTGTTGAAATAGATCACATATTTTCTTGGATTGTCAGCAGGCCTCTTCCATAAACTACTGAGGACTCTGCCAGAAAACCTCAGCTGATGATCTCGGTTTGCATCCAAAGCATGCCAATATCTGAACCTCGCAAGGCAACTGAACTGTATAACCTGCTCACGTTAATCACACATTGTACAGTGACTTGGCTGTCAGATCAGGTGCCACTTTTGAGGTAGCAGTGCTCCAGACTGGCTGGCACTTCTCACTTGTCCCGGTGGCCGCAGTGGAATCCATTGAGATGTATTTGAACAGAGAAGAAGCGTCTGCTGTACAGTAGTGAAGGCCATCAAAATAGATACTGTCACCTGCTCTTCATCCTCGCATTGAAGTTTTTTTCCGCTTTGAGGATTGTGGCCACTGAGTTTCTGGTGCACTTTCATGATAGCTTTGAGGAATCATAAGTCACATACGTGTATCTCTAATATGTATTGCTGGCATGCAGATGAGCTGTGGATTACTGAAAGGTAAACTTATGATTTTAAACCTCTCTGGGAGAATAGGAGGCTGGTAAAGTGAGTCCCTTGGGTCAACTACACAAATGCAAATTACTGTGTTCATTTTTTCAGCAGTTTGCTGTCATTTTACTGAATCGCTTGGGTGTTTTCTGTTCTGTTATGGTAGTTATTTTTTGTAGTGAAATAAACAAAGGTTTTCTGCCTGCCATCAGGAGTCAGTTTGTATCAAGATACATGGCTAGCACACCCACTGCAGCAGCTGATTTGCTGAGACTCCAATTCATGTTCACTTCCATGAGATGTGAAACATTCTTCATTGTCCATGTTCAGAAGACCACTGTGACTTTTATCTCTTTTATTAGTAGATGAAGAAAAGATTTGCCTTTATTATTCTTTTCTTGTTTTAGCCCCCTTAAAACTGCTGCTTGCATTCTATCAGATTATTTTTTTGTTCTTTGACAGCAAGCACAGTCCTGGAAGAATTGTTATGTGACTAAACTCAACCATTTTCCTGCTGGAATTGTTAGAGAAGAATCTATGTTAGGGTCTAAGATGCCTTAGTGGTGTGGGGGAACAGTGTGTTTGTGCTCCTGAGCAGGAAATAGCTTTTTGCAAAAATCTGGGTGTTAAGATCATTTATCAAATTTATGTCCCTTTTAATTAAGATTGCTTTTAATAGTTTTTAGCTGCCAGAGTTTGGGATTTTTTTAATTTGTAATTTGCTTTTTACTGATCTTTGTGTTATTGCTGAAGACTGCTGATCCCTAGAATACATCTCAAGAGCACAGTCAGCCCCATCACAGTAGGTGTTAGATTCAGCACTAACAGCTGTGTTCTGACGGGTTCCTGTCTGAGTGCAAGCGAAGGAGGTAATACCAGTGTTGTGAGTGGTCTGCGCTGCTGCACAGAAGTGTAGGAGTTTGAGTGTATCCTGCAAGATTATATAGAAAGTACCAGAGGGATTGCACGTTTATGTAGTCTTGTTCTGTTTCAGCGCTGGATCAAACAAGCCCTGGAAGAGGGGATGACTCAGACCTCACCAGCTCCGCAGGAGAACAGAACCCAATGTCTATACCAAAGTAACGAGAACAGCAGTTCTTCCAGCATCTGCAAAGATGACACAGGTAAGTGCTCAGCACCATCAGGGCAGCGTGGGCGCTTGAGTGAAACTAGGGGAGCTGCTGAATAACAAAGGCAGCTGTACAGGATGACATCTTAATGTGTACTGCTGCTTGATGGCGCAGCTTTATGGTAGGTGAGAATGTTACTTTGCCATTCATTTAGATTTCTGTAGACCCATTATAACTTGAACATGTGTAAAGTTTCTCAGTATTTTCCTGTGAAAGGATAATCGCTTTATCTTGCATCATCCTCAGTGCCGTGTGATCATTTGTCCAATAGAAGGGAAAAAAAGAAAAAGAGTACAATATCATCTCTTTTGAGCAGGATGCTGTTAGATGGACAACTAAATATCTGCTGACTATAGGAAGATATAGCAAAGTCTCACAGGCACGTATGTAATAACCGAATGATTAAGTAAGTCTCAAAGATGGAGAAGCTAAAATCTGTGAGTAAAGCAGCAGAATGGTTAAATATTGTGTCTGAATCTTTCTACAGAGAAAGAGGGTGAAGATCTGCCCAGTCAGGGATCAGCTTTCTAAGGAAGACAGGAAGCTAGACATCACACAGATCATACAGAATTCATTATTGAAAAGTTAGATGAATAAGAAAGGAACAGATTGCCAGAACCAATAAATGCATGTCCCCAGGCAAGACCTGAAGAAGCAAACAACTGAACTGCAGAATTTACTGAACACTTTTTTTTTTTTTAACTGAGCATCAATAAAAGTTATTATTTTTGAATAGGATTAGACCTGAGGGAAAGGCATTAAACCTTTGTGGGAGTGAAGTGTGTTTGAGCTGTATTGATGTAGGCTATAGGGAGCTATTAGGTTCAGATAATGATAACTGAGCTGTTGGTGGTTTGTTCATAGCAGTGAAAGTGACATGTCCTCTGACCCCTCTCCTCCAGTCTCCTCTGCTCTTATCCCTTCCTAGCTCCCTTTCCCCTAGCTCCCTCTTGTGATTACTTTTAGTTGAAATATTTCCTCTCCTTGTTCACCATATGTTCCTGATTACATATTGTTCTGTTATCAGTGTCAAGACATGTCTCAAGGCTGGTATAGAAGTACTTCAGAGGTACTTCATTTTCAGGAACCTTTTGTAGTCACATTGGAGACTCCTGGGCTCCATTTGGGCTGGGAGTAGGGGGAAGGAGGCAGCGTGTGATTTGTACATGGTTAATGGTTAAGGTTAATGGTGCAGCCCTGTCCTCAGCTCAGTTTGTTTTTCAGACTTGCTGAGTCCCCTGAAGAAATGGAAGTCTCGCTACTTGATGGAGCAGAATGTTAAGAAGTTGCTGAGGCCATTGTCTCCCGTCACCCCTCCACCTCCCATCCCTTCAGTTCCTGGCTCAGTGAGCCCACAGCTGGCTACACCCTGCTCATCGCTGCCAGGAGAGGAGGAGAGTCGCAACGGTTATGGCATGATGTTCTCACCAATTCCTTCTCTGGCTGCTAGTCGCTGCAATACTCCACTACAGTTTGAGGTAAATCTGACCAGGGACTGGGAATACTAAAAAGAGAGGAACTGGAATATTTACAGCAGAGGTAGCACTAGGGATACCTTCCTTTTTGAGTACATGGCTATAATCCTGAGGAGCATTGTAGTGTCAGACTCAAGAGCACTGCTGCCTTTCTCCCCTACTCCATTTCTGGCCAAATCTCCTGCTCTATTAAATGTCAAACCTTGCTGCAGCTCAGCCTCACCTCACTTTGTAGCTATCAGTAACATTAGTCTAATTCTTTTCCCCGTTTCTGCACAATAGCTCCCAAATTTCAGAGGCTTTTCAGTGTTCTTTAGTCATTTTGCCCACTTCAAATCTCTGTACCAATGTGGCTTCCAATCCCTGCCTCTTCCAAAGAACACAACAGTGCTCGACTTCTCAAAAGCTGTCTGACATCCTCAGCTCCTCTTCCCCTAAATAGCTTTCAGTAACCCCAAGTATGGTAGAATTACTTGACATCAGCTTCCACTATATTCTTTGGATTTCCTTTCCCTTGATTGGGTAGAAGGAAAATACCTTATACCTTTGATTTCTTGATAGTTTCCTTCTGCAAAAATTTGCAGAAGTACTGAGCAGGCTATGTAGGTGGTTTCACTTGCCCTAAACTCTGTGGGAGAGTTAGCAGCATCCATCCAGCTAGGACATTGCAGTTTATGTTGCTGCTGTATGACTAGGGATCATGCCGTTTGCAGTTTTAGTTTTATGTTCTGCTGTTGCATATTTTCATTTTAAAAAAAAAACAGAACTCTTCGGCTGGGCTGCTCACACTCTGTCAGTTAAAACCATTAAAAAAAAAATATTGTGCAGTGACAGACTGCTCCATACTAGGGACTCTTTTGCAGGAATCCCTCATCTGTTTTGCAACAGGGCAAACAGTCCTTTGTGGTATTTTTAGCTTAATGTGCTTTTGAGTATTTTCGTTGAGAGCCCTTTCTTGTAAGCTGTCCGAGAGGCAGATCTGCAGAGGTTAGCAGGGAAGATTGTAGGGCATTGAGGAGAGAGATGAAAGACTGTTTCAGGCACAGAGCTTGATTGGGAACAATCCTTACTTTTGGTCTGGTTGAGATGGCAGATCAGAGCAGTGTTGCCATGGTCCTCCACAGTCTAGTCATTGATCTCCTGTCCCACTTTAGTGTTAGTTATTTCTCTTGCCATGTGTAAGACATGGGAAGCCTTGATTTCACTGGGCATCTATACTTCACTTGCCCCTTTTACACCTTCTTTTTTTTCCTCTAGTAAAAGAGTCTTAACAGCTTCGTAGACCACAGGCTTCTTTGTTCATACTTTTGTATTTCCCTCAATGCAGCTTATTCATAACATCTCTATTTTAGTGTCCTGTTCGTTTCATTTAGCTATCATCAATTCTAACTCCAGTGAATACATCTCGCCATGTATGAAGCTTTATAACTCAGTCCTGTGGCACTGTAGGAAGAGAACGGAAAGATTTTTTGTTTTCTAGTATAAAGTCTATGAAAGTTCACTTCAGGGTTTGAGGGATCTTAGTTGCCATTTGTTCGGGCAAAATCAGGCTTTCCATTTCTCCTGTGTCCTCATACTAAACACCATAAATGGCATTTGCTATATTTCATGGTGCAAACTCTGTATCTGACAGCATCAGAAATATAAAGAATAAGATGCTTCTTTTCTTAACGTTTATGTGCTCTGTTTTGGGTACTAAGTTACAGTATGAAGCATAGCAACTCAGTCTTGTCTCTGTGCTTTCAGGAACCTTAGAAACCACTTAACCGATGGAATTGCTTTCCAGGGTGGGGCCAGTTCCTGGCATAGTCTTTGTTTAGAATAGCCATTGCTAACCTCTCTGCTTGTTTTTAAATTGATTTTTATTTTGCTTCTTGACTTTTTAAGTAGATGAATAACAAGGTGCTTTTCCCTCCTCTAGAACGTATCCTCCCCTGAGAGTTCCCCTGCGCATAGGCCTGAGTCCATGTCACCCGAGGTAGTTATCACACCGTCTCAGTTGCATTTGAGGCTGGGAGTGTGTGTGTGTGTGCGCGTGTGTGTGTGTTTTGAGGCCGTGGTGGGAGGAGAGGGATGAGAAGTGTGGAGGTGGGTGGGAATAGAGGTGGAGCATCTGTCACAATAAGGCTAAGGAGAGTTTTCAGGGTTGTCACAAGAGAGCAAACAAATTGAAGACTGGAATTTATTATTCACTTGTTGACACTGGTGAGAAACAGGCAGCATGAAGACCTGGTATGTCTCAGCTACTGAAGTGAAGGCAAGAGGCCTGGGGACCCTGGAAATGCCATAATCAACTTCAGTCCCAGCCCAGCAGATAAGTGGTGTGTGATGTTTACCTAGCAGCAGCAAAATGACCACAGGGGAAGAAAAGGGAAAGCATTCACTAGATTTGACCTAGCACCTGACCTCCTGTCTTCAGCCTTGATTTATCACCTGTTCACTTGCAGGCTTAAAATGTTGAGGAGATTCCAGAAAGTAATCCTTTGTTTACCTGCTGACCTGTTGTAAAGTATGCGTGGAAGTACCTTCGTGGAAGTACCTTGCTCAGACACTCTTTCATAGTAGAAAATACACAGTCATCTCTAGTGTGGCAGATTAGTTGGAGCTGTAATGCAGCAGAGGAAACATTCTCAGCAGCAGTAGGGCAGAGCTGGGTGCTGCTGTGTTTTTCCCTAAGTAGTATAGTCCTGCAAAGAGGATGAAATAGTGTCAGTTATGCTCATTGTCTGAGATCCTCACATATTAACATGGTGAAGGAGATGATTATGCCATTGCCCTGGAGGTTCTTTGGCACTTAAAGTAGATAAATGGATATACCATTGTGTCAGTGCCTAGTGCTCCAGAAACTGTGACAGCGCAAAGATGATGCCATTATGGTTTTGTTAGAGAATGTAAAATGTAGAAATGCAGTATAAATTAAATGAATGTACTATTGTTAGAGATTTCCGAAGCTCACAATAAGTGAAAACAAATGGCTTGGAGGTCCTGGGCATTTTATTGTTCAGAAGTTAGTAGTGGCTGACTAGGGGCAGTCAAGAACTTGGCTAATAAAACAGCAAATGGACAGCAGATCTTTTCTGTTCTCTTCCCATAATGAACCTACCTAATACTGTGCGTTAACAACAACTTTGGGACATATGAGGCAATTGAAAAATGCTGTTTTTTCTTCATTGACTGCCTGAGGATAGTGCTGAGCCTTATCCTCTTGCTGCAGTAAGACTGCTAAAGGGGAAAGGGCATCTCATACCGGACAGCTAAACTGATTATTATTTAGTCTCAGTCATTCCCCTGTAGAATGAGCAGAACAGTGCAGGAAAGGACCAAAAGGGTGATCAGAAAGGAACTGGAAAGCAGTAAGCCAGCATTGTACAGAGTACTTTCTGAATAAGTTTCTCTCCTTACCCTTGCCTGACCCTTTTCCTGACTTCCCACCCCCCTCCTATATCCTTCTTGGATTTTCCAGCTCTGCCTCCGATCCGACCTGGATTTGAAAGGTGGGTACCTGGATTCCAGTGCAAACACCTGCCCAGAACGACCATCGCTGCTCAGCTTTGGATCCTCTGATCTGACTCCACAACCCTCCATAAACTCTACTTCAGAGATGAACTTCCCAGGGAAAAGTGGGGAAGCACAGATGCTGCTACGAAGCTCTGATCAGGCTTTTCGGACAGAGTTTAATTTAATGTATGCCTTCTCCCCATTGAACGCTATGCCACGTGTAGATGGGTTGTTGCGGGGATCTGCTCCTTTGGGAGAGAGGAAGCCAGTGAATTCGGAAGCAGGATGCTGCAGCTCTCCTGCTGCAGGGTATTT
>NW_010515638.1:55945-68811 GCF_000687285.1 Phaethon lepturus
GCTTAAAGAGACGGTGCATGGATCCATGTCTCCCTGCGGCGAGAGGGCTTGTGAAGGCATCAGATCTGCTCCACAGAATCCGCCGCAAAGGAAGAAGGCAAGTATTCTTGTAAAAGAAACTTTCTAAGTTTCCAGGAACCTGAGCAGGGACAGTCTGCACCATGGGAAAGACTTACAGGGAGAATGAAGAGAGCAGTATACCACTAAAATGTAGGCTGGGCAAGTAATCCAGGCATCCAGTGCCTGGATTAACAGTCTAAAAGTGAAAACACAGGCTGTTTATTAAAAGCTATTGGAACATTTCCATTAATATGGAAACATAGTAACGTTGCAAGAAATGTGGATGAAGGTTGTTACTTAAATTTTAGCTCTCTGAAACTAAAACTGCAGGAATATTGTTTAAAGAAAGCAAATGCACATTGGTTTCTAGCAGCAGGCCAGTGACCCTCATGGAACTAAAATTGAGTGAAAATGACAAATGGGGCATTGCCATGATAAAACTGGGTACTCGTGGGTCAAATAAACGTACACTTTTGTAGATGTGTATTGGGGCCTTTTCCTGTACTTGGATTTTATTTTTTTAACTGCAAGTGTGGTAACTCAGATCACTCGTATAGTGTGCAGATGGATGGAACATGTTCTTTCCATTGCATTTCTGGAGGGTTTTGATTTTTGCTTTGGTTTTCTTTTAAAGTTACACTTAACTTAAAACCTTCATATGTTGAGTTGCTTTTGGAAGTATCCTGTTCAAAGCCTTCTATGCAGGCATTGAATCACAGTTGATGAATTCTTCATCAGAGCTACCTTCTGCAAGTCCTTTATGGGGTCTGTGCCTCATAATAACTCTTAAGGGAAGGTACAGTGACAGGTACGTGCTCAGCTGGAAATAATTTTGTATTTTTGGTTCTGCTGTCCCTGTGTAACGAGACTGCATTATCTGGGATCTTGTAGTCTGTGTCTTTGACAAATCTTGAGACTACGTTACACAAAATACATTATACCTTTGCTACAAGTAATTTATTTAGGTGATAGTCTGGAAGGTTGCAATACTGGCTGGTGAACCACCATAGCAGGAACCTGCTCTAGGCAGGTTAAAATTCTGTGAGGCTTTACCAAGTTTTTAGCATTAATGTGGCTGAAGCAGTACAGGTGAACAGGACTCTCTGAAGATACCACTTCTGTGAAGGAGGCTCTTATTTGCTGGTTTTGAGGTGTACAGATACTGATAGACATTTTATATAGTGTCACAAACCAGAGAGAGGGAGTGAAGGGTGTTGAGAGGAGGATATACAGGCCTGATGCTTGACTGTACAGGCATATACTGAAGTAATGTGAAATTCCTGATTGTTAGAGAAGCAAACTAGCTGGATATTTCCACTGGAGTATTGGTTATAAGTAGTAAAATGTGGGTGAGCATGGCAGTTGATGAGTGATCCAAATTTCTACCACTTAGCTCTTTTTCCAGAGTGCCTGCAGATTCAGGAAGATTTTATAATCCCGATATACCTTTTAAAGTCTTACCTGCAAACTCAGAAAAATAGATTTAAAAAATGGTGTGTGGGCATGTTCCTCCCCCTATCCTACTCCACTGCGTTCCCTGACTCATGGCTGCATTTTTCTGTCCCAGGTATCTCTACTAGAATATCGCAAGCGGAAACAAGAAGCCAAGGAGGGAGGCGATTCAGTGCGATGTACAGGGACTCCTACCCGACAGGGCAGCAGCAGTTCTGTGACTGACACAGATGGCAACAGCCTGCCGGGCTCTGTAGTACGAACCCCGTCCTCCCCACAAAGTGGCTTCTCCCCTTCTCATCCTTCCCTGCCTCATGTAGAGGACATCAGCCCACCAGACTCGAGGGGGGCTAGTTCCTCAACATCTCTCAGCAAATCCCAGGACAACATCGGCAGTAGGTGGTGAGTGTTACCCTTCCAAGCAAGCCTGAGGTTGCTCCACAGAGAAGGACCAAACTCTCTGGGGGGGCATTTCCATAACAATAAGTGCAGTTGGATGGATTTTGTTGGGTCTCTTGGCATTGTTCTCCTTCGTAATTGCTAAACAACTGTGAAGGATACCAACAGCCTTCTCAGCCTGCCCTGTAGTTCTTGGTTTAGATATCAAAAATCTGGCTTGAAAGGTACAAGGTTAAACGGTTGTCTCTCTCTTCCACCAGTTTCCTTTTAAGGTCTCAGGTATGAAGGTCTTACTTTTGCAATGAGAATTTAATCCAGGTCTTTCCCTGCTGACCCCTCCTGAACCTTCACTCTGTTTGGACATGTGTGATACTAAGTCAACTCCTATTCAGAAGGAAAGCTAACAGAGCCTCCTGCAACTTTGCATGTGAGAAGCAGGGACAGTGAAACAACTGCAGCTTCCCTAATGCCTTGCACATAGAACTTGAAGAACATTTGCCAGACTGCAGTCGGTGGCTTGCCAAAGGCATGGGAAAAGCACCTTTATTGTGTTACCGTGCGAAGGTTTGATAAGGGGAAAGGCTGGTCTTCAAAAACTTTTGAACCTGATAGTAATGTCTGGTCCAAAAAATTAAGTACTGCAGCACTGAAATGCGGAGGATTGCGTTATAGTGTCAATGTAGTGATGGTTAGGGTATTCTGCTGACTGGAGCTATGTAGTACACTGGCTCTGCTGCTTTGTATTCAAGTTCTCTTCATAGACACCACAGTCGAAGAGGCATACCTTTCTTAATGCTGTTTCTCCACGTACGCAGCTGTGTCACTGCTCATGTAATGGCAGGGGGATGGCAAGGGAAAAGATGCTAAGCAATGCTGAAGGTAGTGAGAAATATGAAGTCTGTGTTGAATGTGTTTGAGAAACATTGGTTTGGGTGAATTTGCAGGAGTAGTAAGATCGGTTTCCTTCCCTTTTCCAATCCTCCATTACTCTTCAAGTGGAGATTTATAGAAATAATTTGTCTTGTACTTCTCTGACAGTACTCTGTCTACCAGGTGACCTTGTGTTAGATGTTGGGACTGGCCACAGCTGAGGCCATCAGCTGGTGATTAGTTTATAATCGTTATTTTATAATCAAATACTATTCTGTGCACGTGTTGATATCCCATGTTCTTCTCCTCCTGTGCCACTTCCTTCTGCCCACACAAGGGTAAAAGAAAAACCTAGCTGAATTAAAAAAAAAAAAACCCTAGTTCGAGGAGAGGTATCTGTGGCAACCTTGCTCTAGTACAATGTTTTATATTCTCTGAGCTTCATCTGCTGCTCCTCAGCAGGTGCTCTGGATTCAGTTTCTCACATGGTTTCACGAGTAAGTATTGTATGGGAATAAAGATCATATTATTATGGGACACTGGATATAAAGTTGAAACCATGCTGATCTGTTTTGAAATGGGACTAAGCAGATTTGCTGCCTTTTAAATTCTTGTTCTTCTTGTGTTTTAATGAGCAAGGCTAACAAACATAAAGTCCTCTTCTACTTTTACAAAATATATTAGAAACTGCATGTTACTGAGTTAAAGTTGTGACCCAGTTTCATCTTTAACTCTGAGTGCTTACATTTCAGATACATTTCCAGACATTCACAATAATACAATATTAGGGACAGAAGAAAATGGTGGGAACTAAAATTACGTCCTTAATTATTAGAGTTGTCCGGATTTTTGCTGAATTCTACAATATTTGCCAATAGCTTTCATTTAAAAAAAATTAAGTTTCTGTCTCTTTCAGTTGCCAAGATACAGCCATCACAATGTAAACAGATGTGCTGCTGCCCAGTAAACCCAGCCTTGCAGAAAACTGTCTCCAGCAAAACAATAGCAGCAACGAAGGTGTGAATTCACCCCCTCACCCCATTCACCTCCATGAGGTGTGAACTCTGGCCCCTTCTCCCTTCTGCTTCAGTGAGGGGTGAACTTCAATGTCTGGGCTATTTATTTTTAAAAAAGGAAAAAAAAAAGCTAAGCTAATGTAAAGCACAGTTTTTAATATACATTTGAAAAAAAAGAAAAAATTAAATGCAGAAATCTGTTAATATGGTGTTAAGCTGCATGCTTACATGGTATGCAGCGCATTTAATATTATACTAAATATATAAATTCAATCATTTTTAACGCGCATGTTCTTCAGTGTCTAGGGTAAAGGCATTGAGAATTCCTGATCAAGGTGCTACTGTATTATAGGCTAAAACACATACTTCTAAAGACATTTGGATGGTCCTGTGCATGGTAGATTGAGTATTAACCCAAGTGTCTGGGGTTTATCTGTGGCTCTGTTTTTCTTCTACAGATTGGCTTTAGGAAAGCCACTTCACTTTTGTTTGTTCACCCTCAGACTAGACACTTGTAATATATAATGGAACAAGATCTAGCACTAATCTTGAGTGGAGAGTTTTCACATTACAGAATAAATGGGACAAAGTAGCATTAATGGGCAAAATGGCCAACTTAGCTCTGCTCCAGGAACATGGCATTATCTGACTGTACTATCTTGACGCTGTATTATCATAAAGGTATTGGTTTTGCTGCTTTGAGTAAAAGTAATCTATGCAAAATAACTGCATCTAATTTTAAAACAACACCAGGATTTTCAAAACGCTGTTGAATCTTGAAACAGTTTTTCTGGGAGAAGGAGTCCTGTAATCAGGTGATCTATTGAACTGGATGTTTATACCATGTTTTTGATAAGAGTAAAGATTTTGTATTTCTGAGGGCAGTGCTATCATAGTAGCCAGTGACTGGCAGCCTAAAATCCTACAGGAGGCTATTTACATTGCAAAAGCAGTTCAGAAGTTTATTCCTCATCTGTCTAGAGAGCTGGTGGTCTCTGATCCCTCCCTTCTATGGTGGGGGTTTGCATTTGTGCTAACATCATACCAGTGAATTTAAGCAGAAACTTTAACCTGTCCTGTGATTATACCGAGGACCCCACAGCCCCCTTGTGCATTGGTCACGTTGCTCTCAGCTGCGTAATAGCAATCCTCAGCTGTTACTGGGTTTTTGTTGCAGGATGGTCCCGACATCAGTGGAGAGGCTTCGAGAGGGCCGGGGCATACTTGAGAAGGTGCTGCGAAGTGGTGCAAAGGTATCCCAGAGAACGGAATCCTCACCTACCTGCGACAGCGCTGTTGAGAGAGATGCAGGTAGGAAGATGAAACTTTTGAACACCTTGTTGGTGGGAAATGATGGGCTCGGGTAACTTTGCAAACCTGTCTGTGAAGTAGTTGTACCTTCATCTTTAACATTATCAAATCTTTATGATAGCCTTTCTGCAAACCGTACTTTATTGTCCTTGGACAAGGAGCATTGCCTCAATTGCCGCTATGTACTAGGAATAAAAATGTAATAATTCTAGTTGGCTGAACATTCAGATAAATGTATTATAACACTAAAACGCAGGTGTAGGCTTTAGGCAGTACTAAAAACTCATTTAACTTCCAAGCCTTACTTCAGCTCTTTTTGAAGTTACTTGATTCCCTGAGTTGTGATATTTGTCAGTTTTGTGAAATGCACCTCCTTACTGAGATGAATTCAGTTCTGTGTTGGTGTTGCTTTCTTCTCTGAATAAAGCATTGTCCTCACCAAGCAGCATGCAGGGTCAATGAATATTTGTAACTTGAGCTGAAATTATACCCCTCTTTTATCCATCTGTGGTCTAAAGGTGAGATGTGACTTTCTGGGAGATGGACAGATCACTTCATCATTGCCTAATTTCTCAGCTGTGGAGTTACTTTTATTTATTTTGCAGTCTCTGTTGAATGTGATAGTTTTTCTCTAATAGATAATGCCCTCGTAACCCTGATGGCACTTGGGACTTACGGGGATGGATCATCATATTTAAATAACTTAGTCTGTGTGTTGCCATCAGCTCCTGCTTCCTCATAGCTGAGAACTGTTGTTAGAGACTCCTGGCTGATAGGATTACAGCTTGCTGATGATCAGTAGCAGCAATCTGAATTTCTCTGCAAGACAGAACCTTTTAGTGTGGTATTTTAGTCATGGAAAGACTAGAGCCTCTAACCCAGGCCTAGCACAGAGCAATCCTTGGGTAACTCAGCAGTGACAGCAGTTTTTGCCTTTGGGGCATCTCATTTCTGAGCATTTTAGGGCAAGTAGGTATTTACTTCACTCCAGATCAGACTTTTTCCCCAGTTGCAGTAAGGTGTATTTGGGAACAGTTTCTGTAAAACTGGCCACTCATCCAGGGTTTTGCTGTCTTTGTACAGCTAAGCACATCTCTCTTCAATGCCTTTTCTTCATGTAGTCTTGAGAGGGAATCCTCTACCCTTTGAAAAATTTCACTGGTTTCATGAGACCCACTGGGAGCCTGTTTCTCATCTGTCATACCAGGGGAAGTGGCTTTCTTGGTGGTTATTTTTTAGAAGGGTAGGCAAAATCCAGACTTGCAGCAGGCCTTTTGCCCACTGTAATCTGTGCGGCTCTGGCTCTTCAGTCTCACCCAAGAGTTAGGCTGGAGTTAGACTTTCAGCTACTTCGATCCATTCTTCTTCCTTGCTACATAAAACCCATCCCACTCCAGGTTATGAAAACTTAATGCTCTAGCTGCCAAAAATCTTTCTATCTCTTTCATCCTAGTGCAGCAAAACATTATTTTCTTTTTTTGCATATTCTGGCATTTTCTTCAGTAGCTTCTTTAGATTCTGTGAACCACTCTCCTTCCCCCAGCTGCTGTTCTGCTTCTTAGTGAAACAAATGAGTGGCTGAGTCCCTGCCACTCCTGGTATCACCTGTAGGAGTTGTGAAGATACATGTTTACTTGATGCTGTAACAGATAATAATATGAGGGGAACAAAAAAATGCAAACTTGGATGGTTTGCTGATGGTCCATGTTGGAATGAAATGGAAATTTACATGCCACACTTTTGAGAATTGCAGCTGCTCTCAGTTAAAGCAGTCACTTTATACATGATTTAGGTTGACACAGGCCAGTACTTCCAAATGTCCTTCCTTGTGCAGGTACTAAGAAATGGGGAGGGAAATGCTGACTTTATCTTTTAAGTTTGCATAAAGAAAATTCAGGAAGGTTATAGTTTATTCACCCTTTGTAATTTAGAGTCTTTTGATAGTCTTTAACTCGTCATGGTTTTTTCTGTGAACAGCCGCTGCCAGTAAATTGTACAGCCCTGCTGGTGTGCCTGGCCTTTTAAGAAACAATTTCTTCCAGAAATCTTTAGGCTTCTTCTGATTCTCAAACTCCTGTTAATCACAACAATCTCCTGGATTGAACTGTTAGTCTCTTCTGTGCGTGACTGCTTAACAAAACATGCCCCAGACTTCAAGTTTTGCCTCTCTGCAGTGCAGTACTCGGTCTGTCACCTACAGCAAACAGCTACTTGATGCATCAGATGTAGTTTCAGAAAATGGAGGGTGGCACAGGACACGTGCTTGGAAGCTTCACGCCTCGGTCTCTGTGCAGGTCCCGTGCCCTGGGGAAGAAGGCTTCTGAACCTCAGCAGCAGACAAGACAACTCCATCCAGATTCCTGTTTAGCTAAGCCAGCAACTGTGAAGTAGCACAGAGAGGACAACCGCAGCAAAGCCGTGGGCACTGCTGACACTGATGCTTATGCCAGTGCATCTGGTGCAAAGCCAGACCTGCCTGGCAGAAACACAGAGCAGACTAAGGCAGTGTGTCCTGTTTCATGACTGAGACACATCTGTCATATAAATCTGTTACTAATACCAACACTATTTCACCAAGGCATTTCAAATGTGGCTGCTGAGAATCCCTGAGATGCTGCAGATAAACAGCTCTGTCTCATTAGACTGCAACATAACTCTGATGTGAAATCTTCTAGTTCCCACCAGCTTCACTCCCTCCTAAAGAAAGCATGATCGCCAGCTGTAATCCCATGGTTACAGTGGTGGCAACTGAAAAATGCGTGGCAGAGTGGCTGGGTCACTTGCAGTAAGTACTTCTTGCCTACCCCAGTTCAGGTTCAGTTATTTGGTAGGACAAGAAGTTCACCCACCCTCTAAGATATGGATGCTAGAAAGGCTTGCTCTGTCAAGAAGCAGCTTACTCCTCTCGATCTCTCACATAAATAAGGTGGATCACTGTGTACTGTGGTGGTGTTGCCCCTCCGGCCTCAAAGCATCTCCATCATCTTGCCCTGTTTCTGAAATTGTCATTTACGAGGGCTAAGAGTAACTCCATTTGGAGCAGCTCAGTTGACTTGTAAAGCATAATCCCCAAAACAGCAGTAGGGGTGCTGTCAGCCTTGGCAGCACGGGACTTAGTCTTTGGCGGTGTCTGGATCTGCCTTTGAGAAGAACCTACAGCAGGATCCTGCTGACAACCACCTAAGAAGGGACAGGTCTGTCTCCCCAGCTGTAACTGTAGCAATCTGGATTCCTATAAGCAAAGCTGAGTGGAGAACTGCTGAGTCCTTAGAAACTGTCTTCTGCCTCTTGTATCCTTCTGGAAAGCCAAGGGAGCAAAAGCTGTCTGTGTGGTGTCACCAGGTGCAGCTGTTCAGATAGGCTGGTCCAAGGCAAGTGAGCTTTGTGCTAAACCGGAGTGAGTTGGGGTAAGGGAAACAGCAGTTCCTAACATGTATGGCTGATTTACAGGTGTTAAGATTTTCCAGTTGCCTTTTGCTAGGGTTCTTCAGCTTCTTAAACGCTGATGGCTGGAGAAGCTGCTGTTATCTCAGCTGTACCTGGATGCAGGACAAGATGGTTGGGGTGTGTGCGGGTGTCATTTGAGAGGGAACTGCTGTGGCCTTAGTCCAGAGGGTGAGGTTTAACATCTTGCCTCTATGTTGCAGACACAGCAGAAGGAGACACTCCAGAAGCCCACAAAGGACCAGCAGTTTACAGTCCTTCTCGATACAGCTACCAGGTAAATTCTTTCATAGATTACCTGCCCATTCTGAAATACAGCTTTTAACAGGATTAGGGGGGAAACTGGGTTTGGCTGCCAATTATTCCCAATCGTGCTACACTAAGCACCTTTGGCATGAGGAGGTAGGAAACAGGGAAGTCAGTCTGACATGCCTTTTCTTCCCTCCCATTCAGCTTCTGCAGTCTGACAGTCCCCAGGCAGAATCGCAGACCCTTCTCCAGCAGAGTTCTTCCCCCTACAGAGGACACCTTACTCCATCTCCTGGATACAGCTATCGAGCAGCAGCACAGAGGACAGCACACAGCCTCTCTCATGGTTCCTCAGAAACATCCCTCTCCTCCACCTCCTACTCCAGCCCTGCCCACTCGGTCTCCACAGACACTTCTGCCCTGTTTGCAGGGAATTCGGGGTATTACAGCAGCCAGCAGCACTCTGGCAGCGGCAGCAGCAATCTCCTGAAGAAGACCTGCCCTGCTGCTGCCAGCCCAGCACAGCAGACAGCTGTGGACTCTCTTTCCTCCGAGTCGGGCTCCCAGCCCTGCACAGGCGCGTCGGGCTCCACCTCGGCTCCCCAAAGTGCTAGGTCACTACAGTCAGACTTGCGGACTATCAGCCTACCGAATTCTGGGCAGTCTGTTCTCTACCAGGGCTCCCGGGGGGCAGTGATTGCCAATGCACAACACTATCCACACCGTGGGGGAAGCAGTGTCCATCAGTACAGAATTCAGCAGCTTCAAGGTTCTGGAGTAAAGACTCAGACAGGACTTTCCTAGTGCTGCCTGGACTCCAGGAGGACAAAACTGCCCATAGCTCCTTCCAGTCACCTCTGGAAGTGGCTCCTGGGCCAGTGTTGGGAGTTTGCACCTGATGCTGGGGTGCCGGGGGTCAGAGGCTGAGGTCTGAAATGCACGGGTGAGATTTGTGAGCAGTATTGGCCTCTGGCCTCATAGGAGAATGCAGATTTCTCTGAGGCAGAGACTGTAGCAAAGCTGTTCCCTGTCACGTGGGTACACTGCAAAAAAAAAAAAGAAAAAAAAAAAAGGCAAATGGTTCAAGTGCAATGACTGTGGTGCAGCCTCTGTCTCTTGTCCGTGCCCATGGCCATAGTCACTCATGCAGTACGGACGTCTTTTTGAATACGAAAGCAGTTTAAAGAAAACATTGGGGGAAGTTGAACTCCAATCCCAAAGCTCTCTCTATAGGTCAGGTTCTCAGTGCGTTCTGGGGAGGGCTTTAATCCGTTACGATCATTCCAGTCACAAGCATACGAGCGCACACGGCTGCCTTTGGGCCTGGGTCATGACTGCCGCAGTCGGAGCTTTTTCCAGGACAGCAGAGTCTCCACAAATGTGAACTAGCACAGAAGGAGGGTTGGAGCATGTGTGCCTGTCGCTGCAAAGGATCTGGGATGCACTGTCGCCTGCCGCTCTTGACGGGGCGCGATTGCTGCCTCTGTCGCAGGTCTGTGAACGGGAGCGTTGCTGGGGTGGTGCTGCCAGGTGCCACCGCGCCAGGGCCGGCTCTGGCTGCCAGTGTGACTGGGGGCTGGCTGCGACGCACTGCGGGGTGACCGGGGGCCTGATGAGTGAAGTGCTGCTGCGGCGTGGGGCTGCAGAGAGGTGGTGGTTGGGGGTTCGGTGGGGACCCCGGTCTGTGCCGAGCCGGAGGCTGTCCACGCAGTGCTGTGCTGTGCGGGATCTCTTTCCCAGCTGCTGCCGCCCACCAAGCGTGGCAGCAGAGCCAGCCCAGACACGGTGCGCTGTTTGTTCAATTCCATACGATTGCCAGCTTCTTTCTCACTTGTTTACTGTAATATCGGGCGTGTTTTTATTTATCTAATTTTATATTCAGTTATAACCATAGTAGGTTAGCTAATATACGACAGGTGTCATCCCTGGTGCTGCAGTGGAACTTCTCCTTTCTCTTGGATAACATAATGCTGTGAGTCTGTCTCCCCTGTCTTTTCAGATGCACAGTCTTCTTCCTTTTTTTTTTAGGACTGTTACAGGTTTCTCTAATTCACAGTTGAAATCAGGTGTTTGTTCAACCTAGGGGAGACTTTTAAAATATTGAAACAAAGAGTAACTTTCTCACACTGTCTGGCTGTGAGCGTGTTGGGATGGAACTTGTCACCCCGCAGTTGGGTGTCTGTATACTGTATAAAATAGGTGTAAACTTCACTTGGCTTAGCCCTGCGGCTGCAGCCTCCCCTTTTGTGCTCTGACAGCACGGGGCAGGCGGGCTCTGCCCTGCCAGGTGGCGGGAGGGGGCCAGGGGGGCCCTGCCCAGAGGCTCCAGCACCTTTTGGGCGCAGCAGGGGGGCAGGAGGGAGGGACCCTGGAAAGCTCTTGGAAAGGTGGGGGCTGTAGCTTCTTACTCTAGTGGAGTTTTTACACCATGCTGTAACATTTGAACTTTCACAAGAGGTGTAATAATTTTGATAATAAAAATACTTAACTTGAAAATCAGCATTTTTGACAGCTGCTTTCTGTTTCCTTACCACCTTGAGTGCTGGTTCCCAGGTTGTGGGACATGGCGGGCTGCGCGTTGGTCTCTCTTCCCTGTCCCTACAGGGTAAATGAAACCTTGCAGGAGTGGCCCTGCAGACCTCCCTTTTGCCAGTGTTTCGGGTGAAGCCCAGGGCTGCTCTGGCAACCACCATTCTGGAGGAAAAGGAAATTTCCCGAGCTTCCTTGGCTGGGGCTGTGAGACTGTGGCTGCGCTGCTGCTTTTCTTGCTCAAGCTCGTTTGGGGAGGAGATGGGGTGAAGGATGTCCCCTGCAGTATGGCACCTGCTTCAAAACCTGGTTGCTGATGCCTGGGGTTTTTAGTGTTTGTAATTGCTTGCCTTTTTCTTGGGAAGCCTGAGAGGGGCTGAGCCTGGAGCGGGGCCCACCAGGTGTGCCTCCAAGTGCTGGTCCTCAAAGCTGGCATGTGGTGGCCATCGCCTCCGGTGTTGGACCTCCCTCGCTGTGAAAACGTTCGCCTGACACCTTGTGGGACCATGTCTGTTGGGGCTCGTCCTGTCCCTGCGCATCCCCCAGAAGAGTCCGGCTCCATCTCCTCTGCACCTTCCCCCAGAGCAGCTGTGGGCAGCTACCACCTCTCCCCTTCTCTCCCAGAGACTGACCAAGCCTGTCCCTCTGTGCCGCATCCCTGCACGGGGCTTGCCCGGGCTGTGAGCACGGCCCATACTGGGGAGGCCAGAGCTGGCCGAAGCTCTCCAGCTGTCCAGGAGGTCCCCAGGCTGCCCTCGCGCTCCCACAGCCTGCGAGGCGCAGCCCCTGCTCCTCTACCAGAGCGTGCTGTTGGACTGACAAGCCATGTGGGTTGTTTCTCCATCAAGACACAGGAATTTGCTGGATTTTGGGAGGCTCCTACCAGCCTCTGTCAGCCCATGAGCCGACAAGCCAACCGTGGTGCACCGTGGTTCCAAAGCGCCGGGGACGCGCAGATGGGCAGAAGGGGAGGGCTGAAACGCTGCTAGTGACAGACAGGAACCCCCACCCCAGCTCCTGCCTTGCCACAGGATGAGACAGACCCTTTCCCTGGGGACGCGTGCTGGCCGGTGCCCCTCTCGCCTGCCAGCCTGCATGGACAGAGGCTCAGCCCCGCGGGGCGCAGGCTGGGCTCCCCACGCTCCCTTCCCCACCGCGGCTCTGACACCCACGTGGCTGCTCGCCCCACCCCACATGGCTGTGCTGTGGCCCGTGCCCACGCGGGGTCCTTCGGCCTCCTCACAAACCATCTCCTGTTTATCAGCAGCACCCAGAGGAGCCCGTGCCAACCCCCTCACACCACAAGGCTGCGAGCTCATCTGGTTTGAATTATATTTTTCAATAAGGTTTTGTGAAACACTGTATCAAACTTTGTACTAAAATACAGATATATTACAGCTACTGTATTCCTTTCTCCACTGATTTTCTTCGTTTGTTTTTCCAATTCAGCCGGAAACAGCACTCGCAAGCTGGCAAGACCCGGGCGCTGTTTGGGCTGGGCGCGGGGGGCTCCTGCCGGCCCTGCTCCAGGGAGGC
>NW_010515639.1:0-2261 GCF_000687285.1 Phaethon lepturus
CCGCGTCCCACGAGGCCCGTCCCGTATTTATGTATAGATATTGTATTTACGTATAATATAGATCACGTAAGTTCAGTAGCATATAATATAAACACGTTTATATGTAAATATATATCTATTTACTCTTGTATAGTGTTGCTAATTTTTCTTATAGCAGCAGCATATAATCAGTGTGCGTTAGGTTTCTTTCACCTCACAGAAGCTGGTGTGACCCTCTGCTGCTATCCAGTCTACGAGAGCTAAACATTGGAAGAAAAATTTGTTTTTTTCATATCTCAGGCACTCTATAAGACAACTAAACTGGAGGCTCAGTGCTAGAACTCATCCTCAAGGGGCAGCCTGTTTATCCGTTGTTTTAATAGGGCTAACATTATGAATAAAATTCTATAGGTTCATGTCCTTACTGCCACTGACCCTTATGCAATTAATACCATATTTTGTATCTTGCTTTCAGGTCTGTAACCTCCCGTATTTAGCTGACAAATTTCTATATCACCCCCTAAGCTGGTTGATCCAAATGTGCTTTTTGAAAGTGCCACTGATAGCAAATCGCTACTCCTACTGCCGTCTAGAAAAGGTTTATCTTCCACTTGACTGGCAACTGCTAACCATATGCTAAGCATTTTTGATAATGCCATCCAGAATTTTTTTTCCCTGCATATTTCATATTCTGTCTTATATTCCAAAAGGCTGTGCGTATTTTGCAGCTGTCATCAGATGCAGCTGAAATATTTTTCTTCTGAGCGATTCTGTTCTAGATGAGTGATTTGTCTTCACTTTGTGTTAGACAGAAGTTACTTGCCAGCTCCAGGCTCTGGTAGTGATTTGGAGTGTCACCAGCTATTAGGAAGGAGAACACAGAGTTGTTAACCAGATCTTGACAGGTAAATGAGAGATGAACCACGTCGGAAATGCTATGACGAACGCCGTTGGAAGGGGGAAACACTTTCTTACAAGCAACCGCATAAAACGAATAAATAGGTGAGATGAAGGACCGTACAGGCTATGACTGCACGATTTGCAGCTGGATGAGCAGCAGCTGATGAGGACAGGAAGGCAGGGAGGACATTACGGGGACGCAGGGCAGCCTGGCAGGACCCACTCCTCCAGAGCAAACCGGCCGCTCAGCCCGCAGCCGAGCGCGCCGGCGTCGGCGGGTGGCAACAGGGACTGGGGTGCAGGTTGTGCCAGGCCCATGGCCACAAAAGGGTCAACATTTTTAGCATATCATAGACATTACTCTGTGTGCTTCTCCCACATATCATGCTATTTAATTGCTGTAAACCACTGGGCAGCTCTGTGGAATGGAGGAAGTAGCTAATTTGATTAGTCACTCATTGTGAAATCGTTGCTCACCTACGTGGTCCCCGGCGCACACCACGTTAGATACCTGCACTAAGCCGTCATTCTTTGTGAGGGCGTGCTGCCACCCTCCGAGGGCAGGGGTGAAGATGGCGGAAAGGGAAGAGTTATGTACGCCACAGAGACTGTGGCAGCGCTGAGGGGATGAGTCTCAGCAGGTCGCAGAGAAGCTCTGCGCTTGGAGCGCTGCCTGGGCGACGCAGGGGCTTCTGTATAGAGGAGGGCAGGTCAGCCTCTAAATGGTCCTGTGCCCTGCTGTGGGAAGTGGCCGTGCTGCCATTGTGAAAAATTAGAAATTAATTTCCTCTCATTTTTGTTTTGTCTTTCCTTTGGACACCGCAGACAAGGCGGGGAGCACTGTTACCTCTGCACTCCTGCGGCCCACGGCTGCTGCTGCGGGCCCGGAGAGGCACCATGCACTCACGGAGAAGTCTGACGTGGTATCTTTCCCCACAAGATGTAGTCGAAAGAGTTCTTAAGTAAGCCTGTCGTTTCCAAATTTACTTCAGAAAAGACACCAGGGAACCCTGCTCCGGGAAAGGTGCGGCGAGAGCGGTGTGGCGCGATCCGGGGGCACAGAGTGGCCGCCGCCAGGGCAAAGAGAGAGAAAATGTTTCCGATAAGAATGCCTGGCAGATTAAAGCACGAGGAAAAATAGTGGCACATCAGGACTGTGCCCGGGCCGGCCAAAGCAGCAAAGGGCACAGCGGGGCCGGGCTGGGAGGCTGCCATCCTCCCGTCTGCCCCGTCTGCCCCATCGCACCCGTGCGGAATAGGCAGAAGGCAACAGGTTGCACCGAAAAGAGGATCCTGCTGGTTGTGGGGGTCAAACCATCGCCTGGGCCGCGGCTGGGGCACCCTGGGGCTCTGCAGCCCCAGCCCAGCGCTGGCTCCAGGGG
>NW_010515639.1:2272-10478 GCF_000687285.1 Phaethon lepturus
TCTGCCCCGGGCTGGGAGCAGACCCCACTGCCCCGCTTCACCTGCTGAGGTCCCTGGCTCGGCCTCGGAGCCGCCCCACGTCCCTGGCTGTCCCTGGCGGTCCCCGGGGTCTGCGGTGGTCCCCGGTCACCGTCCCCATCCCGGCTCTGCCTGGGGCTGCTGGCCCTTGCTGTGCCAGGACAGCCTGAAGACCAGCACGACCCTTTATAGCTTCATTTCTCTTCATGAAAATAGTGGCCTTCTCCAGACTACTTTTGACCAACTTTTCACTGTACTTTAGCAACAGGAAATTGTCGGCTGGAAAATTTCCTTTACATCAACAAGATTTGCTTAGTGGAAAAGGATGTTACTGTCAGGGAAAGCTGTTTTTCCAGCCCACAGAACCACATTCCAGCCAGCAACAAAAAAAAAAGAGAAAAGGGGGGAAAAAAGATGGAAACTATAAAAAGTTCTATAACTTTTTAAATGTGAAGTTTTATTTGTGTAGTTTTATTTGTATTATATATGCGACTGTAAATTGCAATTGGCTCTTAAGCAAAAATAAACATGAGTAGCCTTTAAAGAAATTTTATCTGAGACACATATGTAAACAGAGCTACACAATTTTTATTGAAGCCTTATAAAGAAGAAAATACAGATTTAGTGTGACATGCAGTATGTAACCAATTCATAAATCTCATTAAATTTGTACACTGTGAGGGATGTGTACATGTAGGCATTGGACTCTGGATAATCCCCACTATTTAACTGAGGAACAAAAGAAGATTGGTGAAGCCTGAAGAGTTTTGTCAGCTCAGCCACTTCCAAAGTCACATCCCACCCACACACAGTCCCATTCTCACAGGACGAGCTGCTGTGCAAAGCCACACAAACACGCTGGTCACAAAGCATAACCAAACAGCATCAGCTGCTGACTGAAGAAGTAGATAAGGTGACTAAAACAAAGCCGACCTCAAACTTTAGCCCAAATGAAGAACTTTACAGGACGGGGCTGGCTCTGCCTCGTGGCAGGGGACGGGAGCAGATGGCTTCTCCAGCTTCTTCTAGGCCTATGCTCACAGCAGCCACCTGTGCGGACAGTGATATCCAAAGTTCGCATCGTTCCTGCTTTTCGATTAATTATTTTAGCCTGTAGCTGAAATACACACTTCTTTAAATCAGCTAGCTTTCAAGGTGCCTCTTCCCACCTGGTTAAGTAAATACATGTTCTCAATAGCTAAACATAAGCAGAGAGGTTCGTATTTGTATCTCTTATTTGATTACCACCTTTGCTATGAGATTTGCAAGAAATATTCTACAGCATCCAGATGAATGACATGTTACAGAACTGGGGCATTAGCTGCTACTAATTAATCACAGTTTCATTCTTTATATTTTAAATAATTTAACTGGCTGAATCAGTTTAATATTAGGGGAACTTGCAGACCATTTAGAGGTCTTGCAGTCAAGTTCATGTAATTTCCTTTCCCCACAACCATAACTGTTTCCCTGAGCGCCCGTGTACTTATTTCTTGCTTGGGATGTTTACCCATTACATGGGGAAGGTCAGTAATTTCAGCTGAGACAGATTGGCAGAGTTAAGCTCAACGGGAGCCTGACCCCAGGTTCCGTAACCAATAGATTAGATAATAGAAGTTTATTACTTTTCAGAAGAAATGACAAAACTAAACATTAACAGACAGATTGACTTTCCTGTGGGGTCACTGTTCATTAAATTTCCCACTGCTTTTACAATCTGAACCACTACAGTCATTTAGCTTTCAGCTCAAGTCCTTAAAGCGAGAAGATTGTTTCTCTATTACCTTGCGACCATTCTTCATTTTAATGGCATTTTTCAAGCTCTCATCTTAAAACAGGCGAACACTATAAAAAATGAAACCTGTGCCTTCTGTGGCTTAAAACCAACCCAACCCAGTTGTTTCCAGCCTTCTCAGTTAAAATCCGAGGGGCATCGATTTGTGCCGGGCAGGTAACTGGGTGCCTAATGGAGACAGCTGGGCAAGGATGGCAACCTCCTTCAGGGAAGCTGACGGCAGACTCCCAGCCGTGACCTGTGGAGGCCTGGCTCTGCAGAGCGGCGGGCTGTGGGGGAGGCTGTACGAAAGCGTGTACTCGCCACGCGTTGGCAGGCTGAGGAACCCGGCTGAGGAACTGGAGACCGGTAGATGAACTGAGGAGGAGGTGCCAGAGAGGGGTTTTGCCGCAGATGCCCCGAGGCGATCGTAGTGCTGCAGCTGGACCAGAAACTAGTGGCCTCAACAACCCTGACATCTGCTGTCTTCTCCTTTCCTCCTCCAAAAGTCAATATGCAGACTTTGAACAGATACCATCGCAGAAGGTCATCCAGGTACGTTACAGAGGACTGATGTGGGAAAGGGGACACACAGAAAACAGTAAGAAACTGCGCAGAAACTCCCTGCAAGAGATCTCACCCACCAAAGAAAGATGTTTTTTATTTCTTATTAGGTAGATATGCCATAACATTTATAACCTGGCAACAAAAAGAATTAAAGAAAGAATTTATTACCCATCTCAATCACGTTCTGTATCTACAGATTTCAATAGCTACAAGGGCGATATTTTACAGTCCCTTCCTTAAGGTCACAGGATATTTAAAAATACAAGGGACTCTATATCGAATCTTTGAAGAGTGGTCAGAATAAGAGATCCCTCTTATCTTACATCACTGATTTCCCAAGGAAAACACCTTTCCTGCACATATTGCATGATTTACTGTAATCTGGTTGCCTCATTTTCTAATAACATAGGGCTTAGCTATTAGATTTTACACTGTTTTCATGGAAGATTGAACAAAACCTTTGTTTCATGCTAGCTCCCTGCTAACAGATTGTAGCCCTTTAACTCTGTTTCCTATTCGACTGATCATGGAGCAATGCGACTTGACTGCCTGCCTTCCTGCCCACTCCAAAAATTAAAAGGTGCTAAAAACGACAGGATGGGAAGAGGCAAACATCTGTTGAATCAGTGTTCTATGACTTAAAGATGTTTTTCAGAGCCCTTAACCCATCAGACTATAACAGTTAAGGATGCCTAAACCAAGAAACACTTGGGAGAACTTTGCAGCTGAGCAGCAGTGGGGGAAGGAGGATGTGCAACATCTTAGGCTGTTCCTAACATTACAAGCTCCAATTGTTTTTCTTTTCTAAATCCAGATTTATTGTTTGGGGCCATCACCAAAATGTTCTTTGTTTTCCCACTATGAAACAGATGGCATAAATGTGCCCTGCAATTTTATTGCTATGTTACAATTTCATTGTGTCGTGCTCAAACCAATAGGTTCATTCAGTCTACAATAAAACTTTCATTCTGCTGTGCTGCCTATGGTGGCATTGAATAAAATGGCAGTTTAAAAAGTTTCAAGTTGCTAAATCAATATTTCATTATTTGTCTCATATTGGTTTTATTAGCAGTAGAAATGAAGCTCAACAACAGATAAAAGCTTGAAATAGTTACTTGGAAAGATGTAATGAGAATGGACTTGTGCACAACCACTGCATTTTTAATCTTTCCATTTCTTAATACAAGCTTAATGCATCTTTTCCGACATGGTGAGCTTAGACAAAATTGTTCAACTCTGTTCTTTGTAAGGTTAATCAAACTACCAGCTGAAAGAATCTTTCTCAAGGTTATACACAAATGAAAGAAAACTTTTATTATAAATTTATCTTGTCATAGGCTAGAATAAAAAAGAAAGCCTAATCTGGAATAGGTGTTATGAAGAGTGTTCAGTTCAAGAGGAACATGACTAAAGGGAAAATACCTGAAATACAGCAAGATTTAACTCTCCACAGTTTTTTATCAGTGCTTTTCAACCACAGCAATAGTCAACCGTTTAATCATTTAAGGCCAGAGGCACGTACAGGAACTCGCTACTCTAACCTCAGAGTATTCTCATACCTAGGCCAGAGCGGAGTGGATACCTGAATGCATAAGTATATGCAGAAATCCAGCTTCAACCGCTCTGCTGACTTCTTAAGGTGAAATACTGCAAGCCAAACTCTATTGCTGTTACAGACAGAGCCTTAAAAGGGAGATGACAAGGAGAAACGTTGATGACAGCAATTATTTTCTTCTACAAGAAAAATATTGGAAATCTCTTGGCTTTAGGGGACACACTATTTATTTGCCCTGTCGAGATAACCTTATACACACTACCAAAGGAGCAGAGAGGTGATTTAAAAAATCCTAAGGAATGAAAACACCTATCAGGTTAGACAATCACTGCAAGGTTGCTGGGATAACCTCAGCATTCCTTCACGCCTGCCTCCCCGCTGCCTGCCTCGCTGCATGCCAACGAGCCTCTGATTAACCCTCTCTGGAGGCTGACTCTTTCACACAGATACCACCAGTGCCTGCGCTGGCTGATCCAGTTTAGTGGACCAGTATCTCTGGTTGCCCTTCAGGGTGGTTGGTACTGTGTGACAGGTCCAATATCCCTGTTTTGAAGATCTCCCTGCTGTGGATGTGCTGGGATATAAACCATAGCACAAAGGCAGGCCAAGTCAAAGAAGAGCAGTGTGTGTTAACTTGATCCAAATATAGCCAATAAAGTTATAAAGATATCAGAGATATGTGTACATGAACAAAAAGAAGGGGTTTAGAGGAGTTCTAGTACTCCTGTACTACTACTGGTGTAATTGCTTCAACTGACCTGGCCTCTTCCTTTTCTTTTTCTCTCTTCTTTTCTTTTCATTAAGAAAAAGACTAGACCATTATTTAATTGTACCACTTTCTTTAGATTTGGCATTCAAAGAGACCTTTTAGCATGTCTGAGTGCCCTTCCAATAATTAGACTTGCAAAACCCACCCTGTAGCATTCTATTAAAATTAATTAACTCACCTGCCAGCAGTTTAAATAACAAAGTGAAGAAAACAGTTTGCATCAGGCACTGGACAGTGACGGCAGGAACATGGCCAAAACATCCTTACATAATTTCTTTATACCCCCTTCAAAACTGTGTGAAAAAATGCAGCTTTTACAACATGCCCCCAAGAGATTATAATTAAGGCCACATGAGTAAGAGAGAGAGAGAGGCAACTCCATGGACCTGGGAAGCTTTCGATAGTCACCCAACCTCCTTTGCAGCACAAATCCAGCTAGGATGTTGCTACCTGTAGTTGCAGGGGTACGGCACAAGGAGAGAGGTGATCTCTCAGGTAGAGAGGTCCATGGCAGCTACCTCAGGCCAACGGGCAGCCAGCACAGGTCTCACAGCCCTTCAGTTACGTGCCTCGCTCATGGCTGAGCAGTTCTTCCCGCATTGGCTTCGGTCATGCATGTTGCCATAGGCTGGTGTTGAAGCAAAAAAGGCCTCTAAACAGTGACAGCATCTGCTTCGCAGAGGCATTACTTTATGGTCAAATGCAGCTAGCAGGGCAGGTGGAGCAGCCACTACCATAGGGCACGCACCACCACAGCCTGCGCTCCAGGACCACGTCCTGTCGATGAGCTCTCCATCAATGCTGGACGCCCTTCCTCAGGAGGGGAAAGGACAGGATCTCTGCCATCTCTCACACCCAGCAATGCCTCCATCACATCTGTGCTGAATGTTAGCCAGCCTCAGACCAACACAGATGGAGGTTGTGATGGTGACACACAGTGGTCACTGCAGCCTGAGGAGGCTGAGAAAGCACAGGGGAACGCCATGAGGAGAAGGAGAGCATGTCTTTCAGCTTCTCACCTGTGGAATCTTGTGGAAGAGTAGCATTTCACAGAATCACAGAATCACTAGGTTGGAAAGGACCTTCAAGATCATCAAGTCCAACCATTAATCCAGCGCCACCATGTCCCCTAGACCATGTCCCGAAGCGCCACATCCACATGTTTTTTGAACACTTCCAGAGATGGCAACTCCACCACCTCCCTGGGCAGCCTGTTCCAATGCCTGACCACCCTCTCAGTGAAGAAATTTTTCCTAATATCCAATCTAAACCTCCCCTGGCGCAACTTGAGGCCATTTCCTCTTGTCCTATCACTAGTTACTTGGGAGAAGAGGCCAACACCCTCAACGCCACAACCCCCTTTCAGGTAGTTTGTCACAACTAACAGCAGCAATCTCTTTAAAAAAAGGATTATTGAAATGATGTTGACTATCAGCAAGCCAACCATTTGTCATCGTCACCAACACAGAGGAGATGCCAGATGAAAGGTCCACAGGCTGTACCCATCTCTGAAAACCTGTGTCTGACAGCAAGATGAACTCCGCAGGTCTCTCTCCATCCTTTGCAAGCCCTGGCACAGAATTGCTGCTGGGAAAGGGCAGGCCAGAGGGAAGCGAATGTTTTGGTGATGTGGGGTAGCTGCTACTCAGCTGCCTGGGAGGGCATTTTGCATATGTCTTGCCCCTGAAACAGGAGTCTGAGGATGTGGCTTATATCTTTAATGTCACTCTTGGAGAAGCCTTTTCAACAGCATGGCACAAAATCTGGTGCAGAGAGTACTGGTGAAGTGAGGTGGTTTAGTCAGCTTCATCAAGATAAACATGTTTTTACACAGCAATCTGAAAATCTTTGGACAAATGAGCAATGTGGGATGATCTTTTTTCAGCCAAGTTGCTAGGAGACATCACTGTAGTCAATCATATAACCATCAACTACTGCTGCTCAGGAATTTTTAAAATAAACTCTTCTATACTGAAGAGTAATTCAGTGAAGTTAAAATCGTTCACGGGACCATGCCAGTTTTGAGAAAAACAAGCAACAAAACCTGCACTGGCAAAGACTTTTAAGGGTCCAGATGGAATTTGTGATTCAAAAAGTGTAACGGGAAGGCTGGTGTCACCAGCATACAAAAAACCCAAGAGGAGCGGCTCAACCCCACACCCTGTGATATCCCGTAACAGAAAAATACTGGTCTGCTTTCCAACAACCCGTAAGAAGCTAATAAGTAAATTAAGTGTACAGTAAGTAGTTTAAATTCACTATGTCCAGAAATCTGCATATACTATAGGAAATTTCAAGGCATTTTGAAGTTTGAGAAAGATGAAGACCGCTAGCCTAGTCTAATGTGCAAATCAGCCTAAGGCCCTGCAATGGACGAAACTCAAGTTCAAATCCTTGCTCCAAGGCTGTGGGTGAATGGCAAGGTCAGGGCAAGAACCAGCCTTCCTCATGGGCTGGGGGTTTGCCAACAGCCGCAAGCCACTGAGTATTTTGGCACTGGTTTCATGATTTTGTGAACAGTTTTCAGGCTGTCAATGTTGTGCTGATGCAGAACAGCAAATGCTGACATCTGAAAGCACTGTGCAGGACAGAAAACCCTTTTTTAACACTTCTCCCGACAGCGGGGGAGGTGATGGTAGCATTTGCACAGAGCCAAGCTACCTGTGTGGAAAGGCTGAAAGGTGATGAAGGTTGCAGCACAAATAGGTAAGAAAAGGGAAACTGAGCTACAAATAGCACTTCCTAAGGCTGAAAAAAACGGTGGATGTTAAAGCGACGCTTTGTTCTCAGCTGCTCCCACCCCTCAAATTTTGGTGAGCACCCACAGGCGGAGAACAGAACCTTAAAATGTTGCAATATGCTTATTGCGGGCAAAACCCACGGAAGGACCCACGTACAATTGCCTGGGTTGTGCTGACTGTCAGGATGACGGACCTTCTCCCAGCCCACGAGTCTCGCTACGCCGGCAGAGCGCGGGCAGCCGTGCCGCGGATTGCTGGTCCCGAGCCAAACCCGCTCCGATGCCGCGGGACCGCCCAGGGCAGCAGTCAGTCGTCTTCGGACTGGGGTCAGTGTTCTGTTGCGTGGGAAGCAGCCGTTCTCGCGTTGAAGTCGATACTTACCTCCAACCTTCCCCGCTCGTCAGCTGCTTTCACAGCGGGATTTGCTGGCTGCTGCCTACCCTACCAGCAGCTGAATGTGCCAGCGTGCTCAGCCTTTGTTAGACTTTTACTAGCACTCTTGATCGTCCAAACGATCCAAAACACGATTCCACACGGCTGCTGGATGGATGAAGTACATTTAGAGACGCCAACCTACTGTTCAGAAACGCAAGCCCTCAAGTCTGCGTGTGAAAAGGGGGCACTGAGGTACCGCTACTGGGAGACGCAGCAGACATCGGCGTGGAACTTTCTGGTTTTATTTAAAACTCCGCTGAGGTGGGTATATACAAAAAATCTCATCTGACCAGCTCTTATACATGGCGTTTTCTTTCAGAGGGCAAATATATTTTACCTTCATCTAC
>NW_010515639.1:10489-26458 GCF_000687285.1 Phaethon lepturus
ATGGTTACAACAGAACCATGAACAGAAGTGTGGACAATGCAAAAATGAAAGGAAGAAAAAAAAAAAATAACAATGATTCTAACAGTAAATGGAAATAAATGACTTGTGGCAAGATGGTTTAGAGGTACCAGCTGGGGAAAATTTTTGAGCTAGTCACATAGTCCTTGCTTTTCTTTGGCAGTATCACTTTTCACAGAAAATCCTGGCAAGAAATGGTGTCTGCAGTGGTTTTAATCTTGGAAATGATCCAACTGTGGTGGCTGCATTAAGACTGGAAATTAAAAGGCCATAGGAGGTAGCAGCCTATGCCTCACCGCCTGCCACAGCAAACTGATGCCTGCATCTGGCCCCAAATACCTGCATTGAGCCCCTCATTTATTTGTCTGGCACCGAAATACTGCATGGGGTGTGACCCAGCCAGCATGGTAAGGGGACAAGGAAGGAAAGTTAGGCAAGCTTGGGTCCCAAATCCTCATATATACGGACCTCGCAGTATGCAGTCATTGAGTAAACAGCTCGAGTCCTTGGGCACAGCGAAGAGTGGGTGTTGAGCCGCTGCCAGCGGCGACAGTTGAGTAAGAAAACAGACATTAAATTGGGAGCCTCTGACCCATGGAATTGATCCGGGGTCTGTTCTGTGGGAAAGCACATCCTACACCATGGGAAAGGCCAGGGAGACAGTCCGGTATAGATTACTCCTTACAGAGATTTCACTGCTGGGAATATAAAAATAAATTTTCTGAGTACTTGTTTCCTTCTTGCTTTAAGCTCCTTCCGTGTAACCCCGGGAGCCACACAGGTACCCATAGAGCTTCCAACGGGGGAAGGAAAGGTGGGTCATGCTGAAAGGTTTCGATTCTTAGGTTTTGTCATTTCTAAGACAGGGGAAAAGAGCACAGTAGTTTCTCGTTTTTATTGCACGACACACTGAGATGGGACAGGGAAAGGGAACACAGGCAAGGCCTTTCTTGCACTGGCTTGTTACTTAGCATTCAGTAACTCACTGCCAAATCAAAAACACAATTACTGAAATCCCACTGCAGAAGAAAAGTGTAGTTCAACTTTCTGGCAAAGCTCAAAGTTCAATTACCATATAGAAAATCAATCAAATCTGTGTGCAGCAAGCAATGAAATAGTACAGATGTCACCTCACTGTTTTCAGCTGAACACGCTTTTTTTTTTTTTTAAATCAGCAAGTAGCACTAGGAAATATTTACAGAGTTCGCTTGATGCAGAAGATAAAAAGGAATCTATCGGTGTGATTTAGAGCAGGAGGGAACAGTGTTCAGGGCATCTGAAACAATAAACAATGAACATTCATCGCTAGTAACCAGGTGCGATGACTTGATTTTTATAGACGCTGAGATTCATGGTACCCGTTTAACATTATATGCGCCACGTTTCAATAGCCAGAAGCCGGGCTACTGGGAGGCAATTGCGCACCGACCCATGTGCAAACAAGCGCCGATGGAGCTATGGTGAGGACACTGAACGTATGCCTGCACAGCTAATGCCGCTTAACCGAACGCGGGGCGTTCTGTTTGGGTGGCGTTGGTCTGGGCTGCGCGAGCAAGAGCTCGCCGAAGGGCGCGAGGTGCTACGCTATGCATGTGACGGCTGGGGAAGTCACAGGCGTTGTTGCTTCAGGTGACGACTCCTGCACTTCTGCTGTGGCCAGTACAAAATCGCGTTCGCGGAACACGATACGCTGCGTACCTCCTCGTCGGGCTTCACCGCCGTCTCCAACGGACTCCAGTCGGGCTGTAAGCTAGTGAAAACGTACCAGGGACACATCATGCTATTTACTAGCAGCTGAGCGAGAACGGGTGACACAAAGCTTGTCTGGAATGGAACGGAGAGCTTCAGTTTCCAGCAGGGATCATTACGCAAGGTTTTTGTTTTTTGTTTTTTTTTTTTTTTCATCATTCACAGAGCCGACGCAAAATTTCGCAATCACTTACTTTCAAATGGCTGAAGCCAACTTTGAAATTAAGCCCCCTGACTTAAACATGTTTTTGCTACAGTGAACTGTTTCTTTTTGCTGTAATAATTTCTGCTTTCCCTCTACCTGTCGTTGTTATATAGCTATGGCTAAAACAAATGCCTTTTTTTTTTTTAATGAAAAATGAACAAATTCACAAATCTGATTAAAAATGAGCCTGAATTTTCAATGAGTATCAAGTCTACCTAAAACCAAAATTGTATTTTAAGTTATCCAAAGAAAACAATTGATTCACTGCAAATGATCTAGTGCATAAACCAATGGAAATTAAAAGAGCATCACTTAAATACATGAAGCTAATTCTCACTGCAGTTGTGTAGAATTGATATTTTGAAACATGAGGCATCTTAAAAAATTTTATTTAGCATATCCAAAAAAAAGGTTACAAAAAATTTTCTATAAACATAGGCAAAAATGTTTAAATAGGATAATTTAATGTAAACCAAACCCCTTTAAAATATGCAATACTGTAATCAGAGGTTATTTACATCCAGTGAAGACAGAACAATCTCCACTAATGCTAAATATCATCTAAGCAAATAACTGATTTCCATAATTTCTTAAAACAGTGACACTTAAATATCAGTTCGTTTTAGCGAATAAATCATCTCAATCCTAATAGAAGATGAAATTCAGTGTTACATTCAGAAGTGGGAAAGGCAGTATCCGGACTATTCTTGTCATGAGTCAAGACACTACTGCATTCACACTTGCAAAACCTTCAGAGGGGTGCAGCTATAAATTTATAGTATTTATTGCACGACAATGTAATTACAGGATAGGTAAACTGCTACATGATCTGCAAAAAAACTGTATAAAAACCCAGTACAAATGAAATTTTATTTTTCAATCAGATTAGAAAAGCCAGCCACAAGACTAAGCTATTTTCCCACATTTCACAAAACAGAACAAGATATTTTGTAATTTGACATTATTACAACATGGAGAAAGCTATGTTCACGTCTTAGAGGAAATACATTTTGATAACTGTCGCACGCAAGTTTTGTTTAATTATGAAATTTATTCACCAAGACATTAACTTTATAGCCCACAATGGCTGTCATGCTCATATATATGGAAAAGGCATAGCCCAATAAATTCAGCTCACAGATCATATTAGATACTTGGTTGTGGCTTTTTTTGAAAGACAAGCATCATTTTTGCATTGCACATAAAAGTATCTACAGGATACAGCAACATATTCAACTTAGAAGCCAGAAACATAAAGCCATTAAAAGTCATAGTGAAATATAGAGTAATAAAAGAAAAAAAAAAAGAAAAAAAAAAAGTCAGCTCATCTCTAAACTAGACTGCCCATGTTCAGGGGATGATGACAGCTGCTGAATGACCTAATGTGAAATGGGTGATCTCCATGCATTTCCTACAGGAAAGTCTTATATCCAAACAAAAGAAGTTACTGCTAAAACTACCAGCTGTGCTGGCAGGCACAGGAGATGCCAATATGGCATGGACATTGAAATACCAGCTCTTTTTGAGGTGGTTCCTGCATGTTGAGATGAGGCACTTTGTTTTGATAATGTCTGCTTAAATCAGAATATTAACTGCTGCTGAGTATAAAAGGAGCTTTAACTTCTACAAGTGGCAATTCAGGACACACAAGAGCTAAAACCACTTCAAAAGAAAAGGCCAGACAGTCCACAAACACGATCCAGGCAATTCTTACTACAAGTGTCCAAAACATACTGTACTTATCTGCCCAGTATCTATTAAAAATAATAAATATAAATAAGAGTTTTTGGCCTGGAGTTCATCCATGAACTATAATATGACATGCCTTAGCAGCTGAAGAACCCCAGTAGGCAACTTAGGCAACCTACTCTTTGCCAAAAATGAGAACCTAAAATTACTCATAAAATCCATACTTCATTTGTCAATACATTATATCAAGTTCTTACAGAAGTGTGCATGTACACACCCATGTATGACCATACATTTCTTTTCAGCAGCTTTTCGTAAAATTCTTTAGGGAGAAGACAGGCCAAGTCCCCATGAGCCGGTAGACATCAGCACACACCTGACATGAACGGCAATTTCAAATGGATAGCACTGGCATTTCATTTGGGGACTTTGGAACAAGATGCAGTTTGGGTTTCCGTAGTAAGAAAGCCAATGTAACACAGTAATCCTTCAGGGCTAAAAACATTTCAGTTGGTGCCAACTGATTCGTAGAACACAGAATAATACTGAAGCTAATGTCGTGCTACCTTGGTGTGGGAAGAAAGAAAACAAATGAAATTCACAAGCTAAACTGAGCAACGGACTTTTAAATCAAGTTGGGATAAAAGAACAGCCACACCACAGCTTGCACCACTTAACTATCATCAGCATCTAAATCAGCTGGCTGAAATTCTGTACAAGTCTCTATTCTAGCCTGCATCAAGTCTGACAGAAATCCACATCTCTTCAGCCTCAAAAAGTCACTCCAGACTAATGCTGGGGCTACGCCTGCGTTGTGTTCTTAGAAATACAACACCGTGGGTCCTCACGGTTCTGCCCTACGTCAGGTGGACTCTGCAGCTCACAGCTGGAGATAGCAGAGCCAGGCTGGCCACACAACTTCTGGAGCCAGCCTGGACAAACCTGCTTCCCAGCACCTCTTACTCTGACGAGCACCTATAACCTAAGAGCTGTGAAAAAAAGGTTTGAGTACACTGAGAACGGAGTGTGCTGTAAGAATTCATGTCATGGATAAAATCACTACACTGTTTTTAGAAACAATGAAAAATGTAAGTAGTTTTATTTCATTACAACATATTGTTAACTTTTGCAACAGAAGCACCTTGTTGGAATGGGTAAGTGGTAAATACATTTGTTGTTGAAAAAAGGTATCTATATTCCCTGCAAAGTATTTCCATAGCCACCAATTCAAGGTACACACAGGGTACGTGTAAGTATGCAAGAGGCAAAAGAGTATCAGGATTTGAGGAAGGGGTTTTTATTTCATAGTTGGGGAAAAAAAAAAGAGTCACACACACTGAATGCTTTCCCCTTTTTTCCCCCCTTTTGAAAAGGAAAGTAATACTTTTTACTTTATGTAAAGTTTATGTGTTTATGGGTAAAATCCTGGTCCCAGTGAAGACTATGGTAGGAAGACTATGATCAGGATTTTATCCAGTCTTGAGTATTCCAGTATTTCATTATTTACTGTTGCATGAGCTTTCAAGTCCTAAAGTTAACATATGCACACTTCTCACCTCTAGAATACACAAGTAAAAAGAGATAGGAAAACACAGAGGAAAGGCAGAACACAGACAAAAAACTACACTATTAAATTCACTAATTAGTATCTTGAATTGTTAACTTCTAAACATTTACAGAATTTTGAGTTGCAATAGCAAAAGCTTTAGAATACACCTCTTCTGCTAGGACTCTGAAATTATTGCTATTAAGCCAGCATACTCTAAGATACTGGTTTGAACACAAAGGCATACTGCTCTCAGCCTTTCAAGGGCTCAGGACAGGGTGCAGCACTTAACAAAAAAACAAGTGAGAAAAAGGAACCAATCAGATAAGAGGCAATACTGCAAAATCAGTCCCCTCTAGTGTAAATAACTATCAAAATGTTGCTTAAGGACTCCCTATTTCACGCAATTCTGACAGTCTGGAGTAAGAAAGGGGAGGGGGATTCCACAAATCTTGTGGGGAATGTGGACAACATTCAGAATAAAACAAGTGACATCCCTCAAAGCAGAGGTACTTTTGAGCAGTAAGACAGAGCACCACATTTGTACCTGCACTACACTCTCAATACAGTATCTTTTCAGACCTGCTTTAGGGGAAAAAAATCCCAAACCCAAAGAACAAGTGAATCTAAAACAAAACTGAAGTTCATTGTACAAGTCCATTAAATTACAGAAACGCATAATAAGCCAAGATAAAGTGCTACAAAATGATTAGTAATTTTAAAAAAGTCCATAGCATTCTTCTTGCTTTACTTAGTACTGGTGACAACAGGAGATAGTGCGATTGCACCAGCTGAACTGGAATTCACAATGTCTTCGTATTGCGGGGGTGGATCTAAATGTTGTTCAGTTTCACTTCTTCTCATACTGATTTCACCAGTGGCTTCCTCATATGAAGGAGGAGGATCACAGTTTGACAGCCTTGTGGATATTGAGTCTGACCGTCCATCTGCATAGCTCAGACCTCCTGGAGAGAGCCCACTGACTTCATACATTTCCTCCTGTGGGGAATGAACAATGCTGAGAGGCGGCGGAAGAGGACCTCTGCTGTCAGCCACAGCACCATCACCCATCGCTTCGTGGGCTCCCCTATGCACGTACACCGACTGTCTACGCATTTTCTTTTTAAACAGGCATCTCCATATGACAAAAATGACAATGAGGATAACAAAAAGGCCAATGATTAATGGAAATGCAAGGTAAAATGAATACCAGGTATGTCCTGTGTTACTTTCTCCCTGAAGTCCATTTTTGTAGACTTTCCAGAACTCCTTCTAGAAGAGCAAGACAGGATAAGTCAGAAACTATAAGACAATTTAAAAAAAATAAATCACTGTAATCAAGTTGTTTTAGATGAATGAGAAAAAAAAGGCCTTTCAAATACTGATGATTAAAATAAGAACTGGTATGGATAAGCATGCATAATAAACTTCCAAATTTTCTTCTGATGTGGTTAGTGATACAAAAGGGTGTTGTGTTTTTTTTTTAGACCAACTCCTCACTGCTTTTAAGATTCCTGTATCTGCACTTAATATTTGCAAACCTGCAGCACAAACAGAAGTAGGAAAAAAATCTAACTAGCGTGGATTAAAATTTTTCATCACCGCTCAAAGTAAAAGTTAGGTTTTTGTTTGTTTTAAAATTGTAATAATATACTAACAATTTGAGAGGGGAATACTGTTTTGGAATCATAGACCATTTTGGCAAGTATGACTACGGTTTACTGTCATCTCATAATTTAGATTTCCCCCACCCTCTGGCTCATAAAGCAATTGTCAGCTTATTTTGAGTTAATTCTGATCCTCTGTTTATAGCTAAAAGTAGCTTCAGCAGTATGAGAATATTAAACAGCTTATTATATTCTAGAAATTTTGACAACATAGCTACAGGTAAATGGAACAGAAAGTGAAAAGTGAAAGTATGAGCAAGGGAAAACAAAGATGAAGGGGCAGACCAATACTTCAAAGTACTCTTTGCTATATTAATATGCACAAGCAGGAGTACAAAGATCATATCACCATCCAATTTTCTCTGCAGTGAACGCTATGAAAAGTTTTCACAAAGAAAAGCATACCCCACCTCAAAAAAGTAGTCATCCTCACCCTTAAGATCCCTCCTACTAAAGAAACACTTCCACTATGTTTTATAGCTGTGTATAATTTAAGAAAAAAATAATGACAAAACCCCCAAATCCGTGCCAGAAACTCTAAATTCTTCAGGTTCTTGTAAAATGCAGAGACCTGACCCACTCATATTCATGCCATCATCTATTTTAAACAACAACACATCTCACATGCAAGTATTTATAAAATACTCACCAGATAAAAATTGATATGGCCATTGCTCGGTTACTAGTAAATTATGTATTCAGGGTGCAGACTGACTTTGTGCACACAACAAAGCAGACCCATTAATTTTTTCAGTTCAAAACTGCTGCCACATGATCAGCATTAAACAGACAATGCCACTGAACAGATCTCAGAGGCAGCTTGAGTCCAGAAGCAGCACGGCCCCTCTAATGTGGAGGCTAAGCCTGTCCTGGGCAAAGCCAGGACCAGGACACCACAGGCAAAACACATGCTCACAATGCTTCTGGGTCAGAATTTACTAAGGTTAAGAGCAATGCCATGTGCATGAAACAACCGGCTATCATGTAGCTGTTTTTTTTTTAAAAAAGATAAATTCAGTTGTTCTTATCCCTATATCCAGTGCACATTAAAAAAAAAGTCTTACTTAATTCCTACAGCAAACTACGATCAGGTGTTTTTCTTAAATTCCAAGGCTTGACATCAAAGCAGGTCATCACAGTGCCCCTCTGATGTGAACCCAGGCCCAAATCATCTAAGCTAAGTCAGGTAGCCTTGACTTCAAACAGGTAAGGACATCTTGGAAGATGTGCTAACCTCTCTAAATGCTTCTCTACAAGGGCCCTCCTTGATGCAGTTCCACAGTAAACCCCAGATCAACTGCGCTGACTTCAGAAATACATTTAAGAGGAAAAACTAACATTAAGAAATGAAATTACCTGCAAAACTGAGGACTTTTGGGATCTCTGCATGACAAAAACTGACAAAACCACAAACCCCACCTCTCTCCATCAGATCATCAGGCAATTAGGGAGATCTGCTACCTATTATCTTTCCATCTGGTTTGAATACAACTAACTAGATTCTTTAAAGGAATAAATAATAAATATATTCTCAACTAAAAAAGCAGAAAAGGTTTCACTAGCATTAAGTGCTATTATCTGTTCTGGAACCAAGCTTCCCACTTCACTTTGCTGCTGCCTCAACTTGCAGCAAAGGAATAAAATGGTACAATGTATGTTCTCAAGGCCAAAGTTGCAAAGATTTACTGAAAGTCATCAAATATACTGTGCAAGGATGTGTCATTTTAAAGACTCTGTGGAGGAGAAAGGTAGTTTTGATGAAAAAGAAGAAGTCACACTTTTCCCTTAGCAATGTATTTTGTGTTGCTGACTGCAGAGGAAATGCACCCTCTCCAATGTGAGGGCAGTAAGTTGTGACCGCTCTTTTAGTAATATTACTTCTAACTCAGCTCTGTCGACGGTAGAAAACGTCTCTGTACCTTCTTCAGAAAGCTGAAGTAGCAGCATCTCTCCTTGTCACTCTGCAACATAGTAAAGCAGCAGAAAAGCTGCGTTCCCAGAGTGGCAGGCAGTTCAGAACAGGGTCTGTCGCTGTGAGAGATGTTCAAGTTGATGGTGTGACCAGGCAAGTGCATAAAGAGCTTAAGGTAAGAGTTTAAACTGCCTTAAGGATCAAAGTAGTTTAGTGTCCGCTTTCATTTGCATGCAAGGCAAAGGAAATTTAAAGACAGTTTAGACAGACACACCCCCATCAAAAATTGCAGTGCTTCATGTCTAAGGCTATCTTACAGAGACAGAGGAATAAAGTTCTGCACACTGGTGAAAAATACTAAGAAAGAAACACTTCAGTCATTTTAAAAAAAGATTTCTTTAAATTTTTCTCTTTGGGGAAAACAACACAAAACAAAAACACCCAAACAAACCCACAAAAACCCACCAACCAAAAACTTACTAATGTACTAAACCTGAGGTTTCCAACTTGCATGTTTGCAAGCCAAATCTCAAAGAGAAGCACAAAGACTGTTCCAGACTGACAGAATTGACAGGAACAGCAGGAAACTAATACTTCAGGTTTGAGTCGCGCAGCTGCCAAGCAGCTCCCCCTCTGCTCTGTCATCCCACAGCTACGTTGCACTATAAAGTGAAGGCACAGGAGGAGGACAAGCCACCTGGTCAAAGTCAAATCATGCCCAACAAAACCATGGAGAACTTGGATGAATTTACATAATGTGAGGATTTGCACAAACTGCTATGAAAAAAAACACATGAGGGAGAAATACTGAAAAACTAGGAAGTAGCTGTAGAACTCATACAGAAAGGTAGAAAGTACTTAAAAAAGTTGGAAAACTCTGAGCACAAACATCCCTTCTGTAGTTGCTGGGCTCTTAAACCAACAACAAAAAGGACTTTCTTTCTACCTGACAAAATTAGGAACTCATGATTTATGAAAAGGACACTCCAGTAATCATTTACTCTTGACCACTGTACAGCTGGAAATACCAGGTGTGTATGCCTTAAAAGGATGAAAAACCTAAGTTAAACAGGCCACAGAATTAGATGACGACAATGGAAAAGACTTAGAAAACATCTAACACATATTCCTGCCAAGAACTACTTTTCTGAATGTTTCTTACTCCTTTGCAAACCCAGTTTGAAATAATCAAGTGGAATTCTCAAAGGCATCCCACACAAAGACAGTTACAGCCAATTTTCCAGAATTTTGTTTTTCTTCTTTTTAATACTTCTCAGAACAGAGTCAGCATCAGTGAACTGGATCTGAACGCTGAATGCTGAATCAAATAAGGGATCCACGTGATTCCCTCTGCTCAGAATTTCAGTTGAGGCCTTTTACTACATTTGGCAGCATTGTCAGCCTCAAAAGATTCATGGTCAATTCTCTGACTTGTTTTAAAGGTGGAATAACATGCCAGTCAGAAGACTGCTTAGTATTCAGTAACAAAGCAATAATGGGAAGTGAATATACCTGCTACACTGTTTTCTTCTGGTCTGCCCTCAATTTCAGGTGGCAGGAAAAGATTCACCTCTTTGGGTATTTATCCAGCATCCATCCATAATTAGACACAGTCTGATGCTATAAGTCTTATTTGACCACATCATTTTAGATCTGGTACTGACAAGTTTTGAGTTGCTTGCTAAGCTTTTTAGTGTTTTGTTTGTTTGTTTTGCTAGAAGAGAGCTATACAGAGAACCTTGCAATTTCTGTAATACTTAAAATTTGTAGGAAATTTGAAACACAAAGATCTGTGACTTCTAGCTTTTAAAGTCTTCATGCAGTATAATTTTAAAAAATGGTTTAATGGAAATAAAAATAATATCACTGCTTCAATCACACCCAGATACCTTGCACAGTAAACTTTGCACAAATATTTTGAGTCTCCCCACAACTTCTGAAACTGACCAGTGACCACATACAGTGCTGCCTGCAGGCTACAGGTACTACAAATAAACAGCTTTACTCCATCAGACCTAGGGTTCACCTAACGCATTACCTTCTCTCTGACAACAATCTTTAGAAACTGCTGAAAGAGTTCAAACATAAGCAGGCAGTGATACTCTCCCAGCTTCCACATATTTGTACTTTCAAGAACTTTTCCAGCCAAAGCTGACCCCTTTTATTTAATGGTCCCAGATTGATTTATCTTCCGTTCGTTTATATCGTTGTTCTCTGAACCTATCTAAGGTTTTAGCATCCGAGACAACCTGCGGCAGGCAGTCCACACAACTCTACTATCTGTGGCAAAAAGACACACTTCTATTTGCTTCGAACCTGCACCTTCTAGTTTCTTTTGAGGCCCTCTCAGCTCTCCTGTCAAAAGGATGGCAAGTGACTGACCTCAGTTCAATCTTTATGATCCTCACAGACATCATCACGTATTCCCCAATTTAACTCTTTTCCAATCTACTGCTGTTACAGAAGTCTTTTCATATCTTGGTCAGCTGTTACGCTTCTCTGGTCTGTCCTCATCTAATGATTTGCTTTTTAGGAGATAGGGAGATTGGAGCTGTACATGGCACATTCAAGATGTGGGTGTGCAATGACATAATTATGTTCTCCATTTTGATCCCTATTCCTTTCTTTGGATTCTTAGCACTCAGGTTTTTATTTTGTTTTGTTTTTGTTTGACTGCTGAGTATTAAATTCAAGTCTTCATAGATTCAAATTTAGATCTTGTTCCCAAGTTCAGTTCAGAGTCAATCACAAGTATAACGAATGTTCCCTTTTCCCCTGCATGCATTATGTTTATCAACACTGAATTGCATATTCTATTTTATCCACAAAGCCCTGCAAATTCTTCCCTGTTGGCTCTAGACTTTACTAACATAGTAATATTATCTTTATAATTAACGTGATAATTTTAGATAATTCTAAACCTATCCAAATCCTCAAGCTGTCACAATATTAAAGGCATTCATTATTTCCATGACAGCTATGCATGTACACTTAACATACACAATGCTAACTTCCAAGAAACACTCATGCATCAAAAATAACTTGAGGCAATTGCTTGATATTATTTTAGTGTTACAAATCCGGATGTTGCACACCTCCCCAAAAGACTGCAGAAAAACAAAGAACCGAATGGACAAGATAAAAAATACAAAGAGAGAGATTACACAAAAAGTTACCATGAGATAAGCAAGCTACAGAGCATATTTGAATTCCACTCTGCCTACACTATGAAAGCATTGCACCTTTGTTACTCTGAACATACTGTATCATGATCCTAGTCTACTGCATCCATTTCCTTCCCCTGGGACACATAAGTTAAGTCTTACTAAGTGGCTGTAAGGCTGGATACCGGTGGGGGACAATGGACTAAATAAACCCTAAATAAATGAGGCTAGTCAGGCATGACTGCACATTAGCTGAGCCTGGCCCACGAGCAAGCTACCAACAACAGAATAAAGCAGCTAGGCAAAAAGGATACAGTAATAGAAATGGATAAAGGGTCAGGACCTTATTGTAAGCTCCTTCTCCACCGTGACACAAAGGTTGTGGCAAGAGTAGAAATGTAATTATTTCTATTTTACTATTTCCCAAATAGCATTTTGCTTGCAGAGGTATCTACCAAAACACAAAATGCTCCTATATGGGGGAAAAGAAGCTGAAATGAGAGGCAACATCCTTAGGCTATGCTTTCTCTAGTGACTTGAACTTCCTGTGCTACTTAAGCAAAAGCGATATTGTGTTAGAATTTTACACAACTAGTGTCATTGTAGACGTTATTCTTAATTACACAATGAGTTATCATTAGGAATGGCCACACCAAGCCAAGTTTGGGAGGTAAAACACATGTCTGTGCATGCACTTTAAAGCTTCAGAAAGAAGCAGCTTTGAAGAGACACTGCACATCCTACTACTACATTACCTTAATAAATCAGAACGTTCACATTCCAACCTTATCCATCTCCCCAGTTATGACCTCCAACAAGAGGATGCCAAGAACTTAAAACATTCAGTATGCCTTTACAATAACACGGCTACTTTTTGATACAGCTCAGTCAGTGAAGAGTGGAATGCATCACCTATGTAAATTCTGGAAGAAATCTGCAATGCTTCCTGTGCCACTTCACTCATTAACCCATTGGCCTTGCAAGTACAATTTCCCTGTGCAAAAACACAGAAAGGATGGAAACTTTTTTTGAGGCTAAGTTTTCTGAGTCACATTTTCTAGCACCTATTTTTCACTTTAGATTTATCCTCAAATTCAGCCTTAATTTCATCCAAGTTTGTCTTGAATTAAAAAAAAAAATAAATCTTAACTGTATTGCATTCAATAGGTCAGATTTCACCCTTAAAAACATGTGTTCTGTTTTTATTTGTTAGGAAGTAACATAAGATATGTTGGGCATAGTGTGCAGCTATTGCTTGCAGAGCCATTAGCCCACAAGCTAGCTTCTTTTAATTAGAGAAGCCAACAGACTTATGCAACAATTCTGTGTGGGCAGTATCTGCTTCATTCGCGTCAAGTTAATGTATCACTGCCCTTGCATAACACACATGGTAACACTGAAATTATTGTTCTTCCCATGGTTTAGATCACTTGCTGCTTAACAATACTCTCTGGAGGCCTGCAGATTCTATTTTGAAGAAGGCCACTAGTCTTCCCTTATTTTTAGACAATTAATAGTCTGGGCACTGAACACTTTGGCCAGCTACCACAGCACCTGAGATTCAGATGTGTATTTTCAATGGAAAGCTTTCTGAGTTGCTCACTCATTTCATATGAACATATTCAATAAACAAGTTATTCCACAAGGAGTGAGATAAGTGAAAACTTGTGCCCTCTGCTTCTATATATTCCCCATAACAGTCCCAATCCCATCATTGCTTCCAAGCAAGACAACTGCATTTGTGATATCCAGGTCAGACTTACACTTAAGAGCTTAATTATCTTTGAGCCTTCCACTCCCTTCAAATTCGGTTTAATTGGGATGAAGGAGTCAAAAGTTACTGCTGTGCAGCCTATCCATCTCCACTGTACACCTTATTCGTTTAAAGAAACAGGCCAAAAAGCAAACCAAATCTAATGTAATGCTGGAAAACACAGAAGCATTCAGCACACTCAAAAATTTAGTACCAAAACACGCCACTCATCTTTAAATATACAGTGTATTTAAACATACCGTTTTTTCCTCATTTTCAAATGCTTCTCTCGCTTCTTCATAGCTACAGATTTCTTCTCTGCATTCATGTTCTATGTCACCTTGCTTTAATTCTTCCAAAAATGTGTTGGCTCTCGGGTATCTTTTTAACACAGAATTGGCTTTGTCCTCTGTTAAGAACACTGAATAAGAGGAGAGACAACAAAGGTCATTTCTAAAATAGATATCCAAAACCTCATCCTAAAACTGCTCAACGAAAACGTGCTTTTGAGAAGTAAAGAGCTTTTTCAAAGTCCTCCCCTTTATTTAATATGATAAAAGGCCTTTCCTAAGTTTTATTCACAATTCTAAGTAGTTGGGCCTACAATTTCAGTAGTTATTGCTATAATGTTGTAAATGTGATGGACCTCAATTCAGCATCGCAGTCATGTATGCTTAGACAAGATTGAGGCTGGTGCCTATGAGTGCTCAGATGAGACAGGCACATGCTCAGCTCAAGTGATTTCTTAAACTAAGATGACACAAAACAAACAAATCCTGCTTTGTGAACATCCAAAAAGATATCTGCAACTGCCTGAGGGCATCACAGCCAGAATGCTCTGAAGTTTTTGATATAAATATTTATGAATATTACCCAGAGTCATACAAACCAGAACAGCTGCATTTATCAAAGTTTAAGTCTGTAAGTCAAGCAACTTTGAAGTAGACTTCACTCCAGAAACACGAACCCTGAAATAGTGACCCTTCTGCAGGTGTGGGAGGCAAGTAGCCTCTATTTTCTTGAATTGCACACAAAACTTCACCTTATTTGATGAACACCAAAAGGTAACCAGTGTTCTGACACAGGTATTCTTTATTTGCTTTCCTTAGTTTTCTGTTTGAGGAAGAGAGCTGGAAGCAACCTTTCCTCTTCTGATGTTCCAGCTTTCCCTCAAACTCCCTCACCATATGATTTTTACAGTAACAGGCAGCAACTGGAACACTGCAAAACCCAGCAGACTGGATTACCCGGGAGGTACATCTTCAGTGAATGATGAAGAAATTTTCCAAGTATTTCAGGTCAGGAAGCAAGAACATCATGTCAGTGCAACGGTGTTCTTGGGCTCTTGCTGCCCACAAGAGGGGCTAATTATTCAATGCATTGCCATGCTGATACACTCATACCACTCTCCTGACCTATGCAATCATTTCTGCATTGGTTCATTTACAGCTAGTCGGGGTCTGCTGATATTCTATAAAGACAAACTCTCACTGTCTGCTGAAGGACAGAGACTGACTGGTTTAAGCAATGATTTATCTATAGTTTCATATGAATCTGTTTTCTGGTTGGGTTTTTTTTCCCCCCCTTAATTATCTGATTTTGAATTTTAAAAAAGGATGGCTGCAAATCGACAAAGATGGTCACTATACTTTTGCTTTCTTGTCAGAGAGATGTGGTGGCATTTTCAGCAATGAGGCTACTACCATAATTAGAGTGATCTACTTTAGTTTTGTTTACTGTCTGTGGTATACTTTGTCATAGATTGTTAGATAGTCATTTTCCTTTTGCAAAGGATTAAATGAAGATCTGAAGATTAAGCTATAGAACACCAGTCACTGCTATAGTTACAGTTGAATACATGTGGCATGTACACGCACCACACGAATTACACTATTCATGACCTTGCCAGAGGTTCAGTGCATACAACTCTACAACTGCACCTACTGCAATTTTGGTTTTCTACAGCACCACAGGTAAGCATGGGCATCTCCTGTTGTGTAAGTTCACTGACTAAATAACACAGAAATTAGTATTAAAAAAATCTCTTCAAAAAGGAAAGAAAAAAAGGATGGCTTCTTTCCATTTCCCCCTAAATTCTCCTGACTCCTCTCCAGGCCTGAAGAACTTGGTTTCTTTCAACATGCCTCAGTGATCACCTAAATATGATGAGATGAAGGACTTGCCCACATCAGGAAGCCAGCATGCAGCCATGCATGGGGATGGACTGTCAGTGCTCTACCTACTTCTCACCAACTCCTCCTGTGGG
>NW_010515639.1:26489-39924 GCF_000687285.1 Phaethon lepturus
GCTACAGCCCATCATAATTGTGCCCATATGTGGAGTCATCGAAGAGTAGATAATGTGCTATAAATCAAGTTTCCCATCCTTCAGCAGATAAAACCTAGGGAATTTCATTTCACAGCTGGAATCCACCCCTGAAAAGAGCAATGACAGAAACTACAATAGGTTTGTACTGGATGCAGAGGGAAAAGAAATAGAGGAAAATGCAGGTAGCTGAAGATCGCCTCATTTAAAGTTTCTGGCTCTCAGAAACAATATACAAATCTTTGTTTTTCTGCATGCACTTTCCAACTTACCAAAGAAGCAAATTGAGAATTAAGGCTTAAAAGCTGTTATGTTACAAAATATTGTGTTAGAAATTCATCCCAATGTGTATCAAGGCAATAGTTTAGCTTTCTAAAAAGAGCTAAACATACCTTTCTGCTTCAAAATGCATTGACGAAGAACAACAAAATATTAAAATAATTCAATATTCAAGAAAGGCCAATATATGACTATCTAAAAAAACTCATCTTTTTTATTTAGCAATTCATGTTCAGAAAGTGTCTCTCTTCTCTCACAATACAGTATAGAAAATGCATACATCATGGAGACAAAAAAAAGCACACTGAGGAAAATAAAGCACATGCCATATAAATTCTTAATGTATCTGATAAATAATGATCTATGATTAGTCCAGACCAGGAATGGCTTTTGATCTGCAAGGCTGGAAAAAAATGAAGTAAATTTGTTTGTTTTGATTTGACATTTTTAAAGCTCTGCACACTCTTAGTGACTTTAAAAACTATTGAGAAGTCAATACAAATGCAGCAAGAGAACATAAAAACATACACTGATCAAAGCAATCTTGATGGAGATACTGATTGAAATACAGTGATTTAATGAGAATCAGTCATTGTCTGATGAATCCTATAAAAAGAGATAATGGAACCATATTGCAGCAACCACTTCGACTTCTTAGTATTCCAGGACCATCGCCATGTAGACATTCAGTTATAACTGTATGAGAGTGTGTAAAAAAATACCAAAACGCTTTGGGTTGGATGCCCACCTAGCCAAGCTACAGCATGGCTGAATTCGCTACAGCTGTTACTATGGAGCTGAAGATAACGGGGAAGAATTGCATGTGGCAAGAACAAAGTAATGAAGGAAGATAAAACTTACTTTTTCACTTTGTTAAGGAGATGAACTAGCAAATACAAGATAAAGGAAAAATCAAAATTATGATTTTGGCACTACGTAAGATAGACACAGAAACAAATAATCTGAAATCTCTTCCTCTCTTCCAATATTCGTAGAATATAAATGAAGATACACAACTACCAAATTTAATGAATTTGAATACATGTTTATTTCTTCAGACATGCTTGTGCTCTGTGTGTAACTGTAATACTTGACTTTTAGCAAGCTTTTAAGCATCAGAAAGCTACAAAGAAAATCATTCCAAAGTCTTAGTTTCACTTACTATTATTGAAGAGAGTAATACAGTCAGATCTATCTGTTATACATACTCCGGAAAACCTGGTTGCTATCATAATAGTGAACAGATACTCTATCAAGGTGAAATTCAATCAGAATCGGAAAGAGGCAAGGACACGAGAGGATAAATACATCTCAGTCTGCCAGCTGAAGCTGTCACAGGCAAAGAAAATAGGCTTCAGGACTTTAGTGACAGAAGGAACTGGGAGCAGCAGCATGGGAAAAGTATTCTGTCAGAAGTGTTGCTGAAGCAAAGTCCAGGGCATCCTGGACATCAAAACCAGTTCTATTGAGGCTTCCTTTTTCTGATTCCTTACCAACATCCAAGCAAATTAAAACCACCACTAAATACTAGAAATAACATTTACTTTTAAATTTGAAGCTTCAGCTGCTGATAAATTTGAATCTTTCTGTAGATGATCTTAATAAAACTATTTGGTTTGCACAGGGCAGAAGGGGTAAGAAAGATTTGAGAACTTACTTAAAAGCTTAAAAAGCGACTTCTGCTCTGAGAATCTGGGGTTACTGGGAGAAGTTTAAGAACAGTTAAAACTAAATTACTCAAGGCTGGAAATTCAGCTTTTTTGGTCTTCATTCTGCAGCCAGATTTCAAAGGTCCACATATGAGTTTGTGATGATTATTATGATACAATATCGGTCAGAGCAGTAGTATGATTCCAGTTCAGTTTACTGTGGGCAAAGATCTGCATCTTATGTAACGCCAAAACCAGTTCAATAGCACAGGACAGTTTTGGGGTGTGTTAATGCCCACTTCATATGGAATAATAAAGAATGCACACTCATCACTAAGTTAACAAACTTACCACTATCCATGATGGTTACTGTCAAGGCAGGGAACTTGCAAATATCAAGTCTGTAAACAAAAGAGGAAACAACCTATTGAGTTTGTGAATTATGATGAACTTGGAAAAGTTTCTCTTGATTCACAAATATTGTTACAAATATATATATACACACAGTGTTGGAAACCCCATGATCAAGGTTAATCCCTCTTTTGAGTTGTACTGCACGCAGACCATTTTCAGTAGTATAGGAATACTATACTAGGTATATAGAAAAGATAACTCTTGTGAAATGGTGAATGCTTGAACCTTTTTCAAGGCTTTCCACATTTCGAATATACAGAAACGCTAATATGAAATAGGTGTGCATCATTTTAAATGAATCTGCAATCTCTGTTTTACCTAACTGAAGTCGAAAGGTTATTACATTCTCCGCTGTAATTATTTGCACCTTATCTAAGACTTAAATTCACTGTGCAGAGATCATCAAATCAACTCATTATCGTTAGTCTATGGATCTGATTTTTTGAAGTCAGAATGAACTCATGCAAATTCATTCACAGTCTGCTACTGATTAAAACAGGATGCCTGCACAAAGTTCAAGGGCAGAACAAGACCTGTGTTTTGGCAAAGGAACTTGCCATACATGAGAGGATCCCAACCTGCCCTACAAGAACTTACATGTACTTTATACGACATCTTGGAAGTAGAACAGACAAGAGATGCTCTCAGTCAAGAAAGCGCCTGAAGCTCATTGCACCCACCAGGCAGAGAGCCAACAAGAACTGCATCTGAAGGCAGCCAGGGTAGTTTGAGGCACCATTTCCAGTTTCTTGGGAGTTTTTGTTAGTATGGGAAAAGTTAAGAAAATAAAAGCTTTCATCAAAGTACGAGAAAGGTGCAGATGTCTAACCAAGCTGGTGGAACACCATGAGGTTAAAGGTTTATTTACTAATAAATTACGTACTCCCAAAGGTTAGCTTCAGAGGCCAGGTTACACATCAACATATCATACCACACCGATGTCCTCACTCTCTATAAAATCAAAACCTCATAAGCAAACCTCTCTGTGAAAAAGTGATAACTATGCACAAAGGTTGGCCATAGCTGCTGTAATACACAAAGAGGGAAAGTTAACATTTCCAGCACAGCCCATCCAACACTGTAATTTCTCATGCAAGAGCAGACTGCAGTACTTGCAAGGACTGCTGCTGAAGTGAACGGAACTCTATGAAGACATTCCAGTCTACTAAAAAAATTGTAGGATTGGGACTACAAGACATGTATGATGGAGGAGTAAAATTATTTTAACGCAAGTTCATCAAATCTCTGTAAAGGCAAATAAGTGTGAATAAACAGCAGACACTAAAGCACTCTTAAATCTCACCACCATAGTGTTTAGCTTTCCATTACGAAGTATTGTAGGGCATCAGGAGCAGAGGGTTTAAAAAATTCTTCAGAATATATATAGCCTCTTTTAATAGCTTGAATTTTTCTTAGCAGACTACTCCATGCAAAGACAAAACCGCCTTTGCCACTTGCTTCTTGAATAAAATTAAAATTAGTGTCATTTTCTGGGTAGTCACATTGTTACAATAACTGTGCTGACGAAAGTGCCAAGCTTTCAATAATAAACAGGTCACAAAACTTTTTGGCTACTGGTATAACTATTCTCTTCATCTGTTACATCATGAGTTTTTCTTGTCATTTATTACTAGCCAGTTTCAAGTGGCTGCTTTTGCAACAGCTCCTCAAATAAGATTCACAGCAACAGAAGAGCAAGACCCATGAGTGCTCACTTGCTCTGTTGAGCATAAGTAACACAGTGCATGAAATGCACCTTGCCAGGCTTCCCCTCTCTAACGGCGATGTTTTTCTGCATTAAATTTCAGTTAGTCTTTAATATTTCACCCTTTTAACAAATTAACTAGGGTGTGGATTTCAACAACATTAAAAAAAAAAAAAGGCCAAACGCATCCACGTCCATGCTCACTGAGTCACAACTAGAAAGCCCTGCCTACTGGGAGCTGTGGTGGAAACAAGGGCAGTAACGTGCCTCTCTCCTGCTATGGGACGTTTTCCACCAGAAGCAGAGTGCAACACTGCCTAGATGCGCAGTGCTGCCTTGGCACCCAGCACACCGTGATCTGTGGAAATGAACATCAGAATACTGACATACACGGACTGGGAAATTGGGGAAAACATGTGGAGGAGGAGAAAAAAAAAAAAACACAAAAGGAAAAACACCTTTTATTTTATTCCATGGAAATTGAGGCAAGTATATTATGAGCTAGTGACAAAATAAAGATTTGCTGAACTGGCAGCAAAACACAAGTTACGTTTCTCTTCACCCTTCCTTCATTACAAGAGGAACCAGTGTTCCTTCTCTAGGAAATATCAAGTACAGATGCTTTCCAGCATCTGTTGTGCACAAACTTCCCTTCAACAATCTACATTAGATTCTTGTAGCAATTACAAGTATTTAGAGCTCCCTGGAACTAATTACATCTATTTTTCCGACAAACATGTGTGTTTTTTATGCTCTCCTGCCTTCCCTCCCCATACCTCCCCAAACTTCTTCATTTCCAAGCTCCCACAAAACATGGCTAGCTTCCTGCTATGACACCCAAATACCTACTGGGCAAGAGGTAGGTGGTTGAGGACACAGGCAATGGCTGCCCTGCCACTACGTGGACATGACACTTACAGAACAGACTCTCCCACTGCAGAGGAACTGCTTGGGTCTTTGCCTTCTATTTAACTGCCCCTTCCCCTAAAGGGAAGGAGCTTAATTATTTAATTTTTGGCCTACTACTCTCTGACACTCTTGGTTCAAATTGACTAAATAGTTCAAAGGTTGTTTGGAAGAAGAGATTGAACACAGCAAGTACATAGATCTTTTTTACCTTCATAAACCAGCTAATAAAACTGAAGAGAGTTGGCAACACTACAGGAACATCTTGACTTACTACTGACTCATTTACTTCTCTGGGGAGGGATGTGCATTGCAGCACCCAGGCAGGGAAGGAGGAAGTGACTTCTTGCATTCTGCAATACAGCTCTAACAGGGGATACAGCTGTTAATTGTAGTTTTGTAATCTGTACAATTAATGAGAACACTGGGATGCAATTTACAACAAGATGCCACATAGAGCTATACAATTTTTTAATGTTGTAAGTATTTATATATTCTTCTGGAGCTTTTTATGAAAGCAGGTACATTCAAGGGACACTGCTAACTAAAACACCGTAAGATGTTCAGTCTAAAAATAAACACTCCTTTTCTAGTCCCCAGCCCCAAACCAGGTGCAGTACAACAACTGAAACACTCCTGTGGGAAGTTTGTTCAGAAGAAAAATGAAAAATTAAATAATTACACAGGAAGACAAATGATAATTATCTGACTGCCATTTATTCAAAATGTGTTATGTGCCTACCGAAAAATCCCAGTCCCACCACATGTGTCTTTTACATCCTTGGAAAAAAAATGTTACAGAACACTACGATTTTACTTATTATAGTCTGTTTGAAAAGAACTTTTTCCTCAGGAAAAGTGCACAAAAGAATTTATATGGATTCAAATGTTGGAGAAATACATTGCTTTTGCTCTGAACAGGAAGTTCGTAGTTTAAAAATATGGGAGAAGCCTGTATTTATTAAGTTTGGTTTGCTTGCAACAGCAAGGTTTTCCGGGGAATTTGGGTGGGAATAAAGAGGGATGGAGCACTTTGGGAACTATCAGACAATGATACAAAAGATTTGCCACACCTGAGACTACATGGGACAAGGATAAGAGTGAAACAGAACTGAAAAAACCCCTCTGCTTTGTAGATGTTATCTGATCAGAGCATTATAAAACATTACAATTAATTTTGATTACACACAGACCTGAAACCACAGACCAGGTCACTAGGAGAAACCTGTACTTAGCGGACTGCCATTACATCTTAAAACCAATAAAACATATTATTACTCACAGAACTAGCACGCTGAGTACAACTCTCGAACACTGCCCTGTTAGCAGACAGAAGGCGATTCCTCATGACTGCAGCTGGACAGGATTTCAGCTTACTGAAACTGAAGTCTCAGCTTCTGCTTCAACTTCATTACCCCTTCTTTACTTAGTGTTTTTTGTTGTTTTAAAGCCATGACAATATTCTGGCTCGTTATTCCCCGGTTACTTCCAGGCTCCTCTGGTTCAAAGGGAGAATTGCTATAAGCTTCCTTCCCCTCCCCTTCAAAACCAGACAAAAACAATCTCCTGATACATCTGGGAGGGGAACACCACATCCCTTCAGTGAGGGAGAATTTTGGTGGGTTTCATTATTTTTAAGCATGTGGGGACCATCTGGGGCAGTTCCTGGGAGGCATAATTGAACACTTACGTAACTACCTGTATTGAAACCAGAATTGCACAAATCCTCAACAGACCACGCCTTTCTGAGCAGCCTACATAGCGGCGTTTCAGACACCTGTCTTTTGTAAGCTAGTTACAAGACATTGCTTTAGGTTAGACAGTATCACTATGCTTTAGGAATTCAAATTTGGAGTACTTAACTGATAAGCCATTTAAGTGTTGACATAACAATAACCAATTCCTCTCCTTTTTCAAGTGGGAACGGTGAACAATTAAATAAAGTTTTCACAGTAGGATGTGTTTTTATCCTGATTTTGTTTGGATACAAAACTAATGCTACTGTGTTACTTATTCGACTTTCTGTTCCTCTTGCCCCAGTACCTTTAAACGAAATCTGACACTGAGATTTCTTCTTCTGTGCTATCGAAAATCAATGACCAAGAAGAACAGAGAAAACCCATTAATGTTCTCACTGAAGTAAAGATGGGGTTTACCAGTTGCGGCAGTATCTCAGAAAGCACAATGTCTCGGGCAGCTGTATATCATTATCCATTTTCGCCAGCAGAGAGTAGGTAGTCAGAAAGCATACACCATGCTCAGGACCAGCCGCAGCCTGTACAGAGCTTTTCAAGCTGGTAAGTCAAAAAAAGTTGAAGAGATGAGAATAGGGATCAGAATATCGTGGTGATTCAGGTTAGTGACTGGGTTAGGTCACAAAAATAAGCATGTCAGCGAATGGGTAAGAACTCAGATTAATAAAGTAGGAAAGGGGAAAAGGTAACAGAGACTGGAAAACAGCTTCATTATAGCTCTGGTGCTCACTGACCTAATTACAGTGCCAGCTTCCAAATCAAACTCAAGTTGTCAGCTACTTTGATATTATCTATTCTAACTTAGGCTTGAATAGCTGGACTCTTTATCTGAAGCAAGTACAGTGGTCATGAATAATAACCTCTAAGTGCATTATGTATCTCTCTCCATGACTATACTCACATTAGCCATGAATGCAGAGCAATAAGAGTGAATCTGAAGAACACAACAATTGGTGCTGAGGAACCAACATTAACACAACACGCGTTGATAATTTTACTTTGGGGTAGCTCTAATTTGATTCCATGAGCTGAAAAATGTATGGCAGTGGGACTGCTACAGGCATGCTCTGGAAGTGTATCTTCTGAGTGCTTTGAAATAATCCTGCAATGCAAACCAAAGCATGGTAAGTGGTGACTACTGGGAGTTTTGCTTCCAAAGCATGCTCCTAATCTGAACCAAAATGCTAATGCAGATACACCCAATTTGTGCTGTGTGACTACACTCAACACAGTTAAGAAGCTGTGAGGAAGGAAGCTCTAGGTAAACAGCAAAGGACCAAAGGTTGTTATGAGTTTTGCCAGTGAATGTCTGGCAAAACTTCCTGCAGAGCTACAAAATTACTTTGACAAGCAAGTTGACAAAAACAGAGGTAACGTAAGGCTCTCTCAAGCAAAAAGCCAAAACACCCAACCAAACACCCCCTGACCCCAAACAAAAAAGCCTCACCACAGTGAAAGAGATTTCTAAAGCATTCTATGTGCTTATCTCTTGCCTTCAAATGTTGTGTTCTTACTGTAGAAATTAAATACTGCTAATACACAGGATACTACAGGGCCCAGTCTAAGACATAACTACCTGAAATACTAGTGGTGTTTGCTCAGAAACACCAGATTAAAAAATAGAGGCATATATAGCTAATCTGGAAACTTGGAGACAACCTAGCCACCCCTCACATCCCCCAGAAAACTCCACCAACAAAAAAGCACGTTCTCCTACCCACCCAGAGAGTGGAAACTTGCAATTACTGACTGCAAAATGAACATACAGTTTATGATCACTATTATCAATATTTTCAATAACTTCCCTTCCAAAATGTTACCATCTTCTAAAATAACAAGGTAACAGAAAGTCAATACACAATAAGCCAAGGAAACTACATTATGATCCTTCTGCCCCGCCTTTATTTAAAACTTCAGCCACCTGTAGTGTATTGATAAATTCTTACGTTATACAAGTAAAGTGACAGCTGCTTATTGAATAGCTATCATGTATTTTTTTTTAATTTAATTTTTAGTAAGATAAAACCATCAATGGACCTGCTAGCTCAAGAAAAAAACCCACATGAACTGTATCAGAATTGCTTTTGTTTTCTTTATAGCATGTTTTCACTCAGTCTCCCTAAATTAGAAGCAGCTTTGAATATGCACTCGTTTTATTTTCATCCCCTAATTTGTCACTTGTTTTCATAAAAATGAAACATGTGTATGTTTTGTAAATTATGAACAAGCCAACTTATATTTTGCAGTTTAGGCCATCTCCTGATGCTTTACAGACAACAAACTGAGGAACCATCAATAATGGGATGGCCTGCATGGCACCAGGCTCGCTGGTGTCAGATGGGATTCATCTTTCTCAAATGGGGAAGAGGGTCTTTGCTCACAAGCTAGCGGGGCTTATTGACAGGGCTTTAAACTAGACTTGAGGGGGGTGGGGTATAATATCAGGCTTGCCCATGACATGCTCTGGGATGACACGCCAAGGTTAGAGGAATGGGGTGCTAGCAAAGGCCCTCAGCACACTGCTCTGAGACGTGCTGGCTGAACAGCAGCATACTTGTGAAGTCTCAGGGAGATAAGCCAGGGGCTCTTGAAGTAACAGGAGCCAAGAAGGAAACATCAGTGAAATACCTCAAAGGCATTAAGGGGTGTTCCTCTAAGACGGTGACACGGCCAACAACCCAGCTGAAGTGCCTCTACACCAATGCACGCATCATGGCAACAAACAGGAGGAACTGGAAGCCACCGTGCTGCTAGAAAGCTATGACCTGGTGGCCTTTACTGAAACTTGGTGGGATGAATCCCATGACTGGGGTGCGGCTATCAATGGCTACAGGCTGTTCAGACAGGACAGGTGAGGAGGGAAGGATGGAGGCGTTGCCCTCTGTGTCAAGAAATGGGAGTGTGAAGAGCTGTCTCTGAAGAATAGCCACGAGCAGGTTGAAAGCTTATGGGTAAGAACCAGAGACCAAGGTAACAAAGGGAACCTTGTGGTTGATATCTACTACAGGCCGCCCAACCAAGGGGAGCCTATTGATGAAGCCTTCTCACTCCATCTACAGCAGGCATCGCGCTCACAGGCTCTTGTCCTGCTGGGGGACTTCAACCACCCTGACACCTTCTGGAAAAGTAGCACAGCGAGCTGTAGGCAATCCAGGAGACTCCTGGAGTGCATCGAAGATAACTTCCTGTGCCAGGTAATATCCCAGAAGGGATGTGATACTGGACCTGTTGGTCACCAATGCAAGTGAGCTAACTGGTGACGTCAAGATTGGAGGCTGCCTAGGCTGCAGTGATCGTGCACTGGTGGAGTTCACAGTGCTGAGGGACATGGGGCAGGCAAAGAGTAAAGTCAGGACCCTGAATTTTAGGAAAGCAAATTGCCAGCTCTTCAGGGAGTTAGTCAGTAGGACATACTGGGAAACTGCCCTTGGGGACAAGGGAGGAGAACAGAGCTGGCAGATCTTTAAGGACACTTTCCAGAGAGCACAAGAGCTCTCAATGCCCAGGTGTAAGAAATCAGGAAAGGAAGGCAGGAGACCAGCATGGCTGAGTGGAGACCTGCAGGTCAAGCTAAAGGGCAAGAAGGAAATGCACAGGCAGTGGAAGCAGGGACAGGTATCCTGGGATGAGTACAGGGACTCTGCCCAGTTGCGTAGGGATGGCATTAGGAAGGCCAAGGCATGGCTAGAGCTGAACCTGGCAAGGGGTGGAAAAAATAATAATAAGGGCTTCTAAAGGTACGTAAGCCGGAAAAGGAAGGTCAAAGAAAGAGTACTCTGCCCCCCCCCCCCAGATGAACAGTACTGGCAAACTGGTAACAACAGACGAGGAAAAGGCTGAGGTACTAAACAACTTCTTTGCCTCAGTCTCCTCTGGCAACTTCTCTTCCCACACCTCTTGAGGGGATGGCCTGCAAGACGGGGACTGGAGGAGCAAAGTCCCTCCCACTGCAAGAGACGAACAGGTTCGAGACCACCTTAGGAACATGAAATCACACAAGTCTACAGGACCTGATGAGATGCATCCCATAGTCCTGAGGGAATTGGCTGAGGTAGTTGCCAAGCCACTCTCCATTATATTTGAGAGGTCACGGCAATCAGGTGAAGTCCCTGGTGACTGCAAAAAGGGAAACATTGCACCCATTTTTAAAAAGGGTAGCAAGGAGGACCCTGGGAACTACTGACCTGTCAGCCTCACCTCTGTGCCTGGGAAGATCACGGAACAGATCCTCCTAGAAGTTATAATAAGGCACATGGAGGACACAGGGAGGTGATTCGAGACAGCCAGCATGGTTTCACCAAGGGCAAGTCCTGCCTAACCTAGTTGCTGCCTAAAATGGAGTGATTACATCAGTGGACAAGGGAAGAGCTATGGATGTCATCTATCTGGGCTTCTGTAAGGCCTTTGACACAGTGCCCCACAACATTTTTCTCTCTAAATTGGAAAGAGATGGATTTGATGGGTGGACTGTTGGGTGGATGGGGAATTGGTTGGATGGTCGCATCCAGAGGGTAGTGCTCAGTGGCTCAATGTCCAGATGGAGATCGGTGATGAGTGGTGTCTCAGGGGGGTCTGTCTCAGACCTCAGGGGTCCATACTGGGACCAGTACTCTTTAATATCTTCATCAATGACATAGTGGGATAAAGTGCACCCTCAGCAAGTTTGCAGACCACACCAAGCTGAGTGGTGCGGTTGACATGCTTGAGGGACAGGATGCCATCCAGAGGTACCTGGACAAGCTCAAGGAATGGGCCCATGTGAACCTCATGAGGTTCAACAAGGCCAAGTGCAGGGTCCTGCAGCTGGGCTGGGGCAACTCCTGGTATCAGTACAGTCTGGGGGATGAACAGCTTGAGAGCAGCCCTGCTGAGAAGGACTTGTGGGTACTGGTGGATGAAAAGCTGAACATGAGCCGGCAATGTGCGCTTGCAACCCCTGGAGTCCTGCATCCAGGTCTGGAGCCCTCAGCACAGGAAAGACATGGACCTGTTGGAGCGGGTCCAGAGGAGGGCCACAAAAATGGTCAGAGGGATGGAATACATCTCCTATACGGACAGGCTGAGAGAGCTGGCGTTGTTCAGCCTGGAGGAAAGAAGGCTCTGGGGAGTCTTTATCACACTTTCAGTACATAAAGGCAGCTTAGAAGAAAGATGGAGACAGACTTTTTAGCAAGGCCTGTTGCACTAGGATGAGGGATAATGGTTTTAAAGTAAAAGAGGGGAGATTTAGACTAGATGTAAGGCAGAAATTTTTCACAATGAGGGTTTTGAAACATTGGCACAGGTTGCCCAGAGAGGTGGTAGATGCACCATCACTGGAAACATTCAAGGTCAGGTTGGACTGGGCTCTGAGCAGCCTGGTCTAGTTGGAGATGTCCCTGCTCATTGCAGGGGGGTTGGACTAGATGGCCTTTAAAAGGTCCTTTCCAACCCAAACTATTCCATGATTCTATGAACATTACTCAGAAGCTCTCAACTCCAGTTGGAAACTAGATTGTATACGATTCAAAAATTACATACTGCTTTTATCTTTTATTTAAGAAACAAGTAAAAGAAAAAAACATCCTTTGTGTTTAAATAATCACTGTATAACAAACCACTCTGTATAAAGAAGGCAGACACTCAGCTGAACTAATCGTAACACATACAGTCTGTCCAGATAAGCTGGTCTCTTGGCTATATACCTGCAACCAGAGAATATAAGCACATTACAGCTAACCATTATTTCTCACAACGTGAGAAACAGGAGAGTACCCACTGACCTAAGCTGACACAGATACAAGTCAAAGGACCTGAATTTTCACATAATGCTCAAGTTATGGAACTTGCTGCTGAAAGATGCTGTTCAGGAGAAAAGTAGAAATAGGTTTAAAAAACAGAAAGAAAATTAATAAATGAGGCAGAGATTTGGCGATTACTGTAACACAATTCTCCAGATGTATCCTTTATGCCGTGAAGTTTCCAACCTACTGATAACCAGGACTTCACCATGGAAGGCTCAGTCTGTTCATACTCTGCTCTAAGACTCTTCCCGTAGCATCTCCTGCCAGCTGCTGGCACAACACACACCACCAGGCTGACTTTTTGGCTGATCTACTACAGCCGTTCTCACTGATGTTCTCCAGTATGCTAAAATGGCTAACCATTTAGCTTCCAATAATGCTAAAATGGATAACCATTCAGTTTCCAACAACTCCACGTTATTAATACCTAGTTTAGCATCTTCTACTGTTTGTGGCCAGACATAATTTCCCAAATGTTTCAACCATTTGCTCCATTGTTCAGGAGCCAGCTGACCATCCGATTTTAGTATTACACAGTTTTTCAAAGAAAGTATGTATTATATACATACACACAAGAGACACCACATATACCTTTTATTGGTAACTACCTGACTATGAAAGGCGGGAAGCAGTCCAGTGCCCAGTATGGAATGAGTAACTATATCCAGTTCCTCTCCAAAGTGGTTTAAAACTGGTTTAGGACCAGGGGAATAAATACCAGCACATAATAGAAATTGAGTTGATACATGGCAAGTGGTCTCTTTAATGGATCTTACTCACTATCTACAATCTCCCTTTTTCATTTGGCTCTGGGTCTCCCATCTGCCCCCAAATCAACACAGCAAAACATTCATGATAAGCAGAAAGTAGATTGTAACAGTGCTGTTTGCCTTTTAATAGCATTTAAGGGGTGGGGGGGGGGGGGGG
>NW_010515639.1:39955-46215 GCF_000687285.1 Phaethon lepturus
GAAAGAAAAGAGACTACTACGTTTACTTCAGATTATATGTCTCCAGGCATGAGAGAGAAGGGCCAAGCAACAGTACCTGGGTACAGTCCATTCACAAGAACATAATTTCATTGCAGGTACGGTGTTTGTGCATTCAGAAAAGGTCACAAGATAAAAATGTACCATTTTTCCTACTTTGAAACTCTCCTAGATACTTTCTTCCCCAACACATCTTAAAAAGCAAAACCATGACCCAAATGTCACAAATAATAACTTTACGGATTTTCCAGTAACACAAACTGGCTGTACAAAAATTCAGCCCCTACTGTATCAGCCTGTATCCAGTACTCAAGTTTCTTCTTTTCACAGAAAAAGAGACACCTGACAATTCCGTACATTTCAAAAAGATTACCCTAAACTCACTGAAGTTTTTCTTGAAATTGTAGCAATATCATGAAGGGTAAGGAGCAATAGCTGTTTTTTAAAATGAGTTTCCCTCTTAAACTACCAGTATTTTTCAAGCAGATATTAAAACCCAGAAATATTCTAGATCTCAGACTGTGCATTTTTGTAGCCAAAAGAAACCTGGATAATTTCACACTGGCACCTTTTTTTTGCATGCAATAATTTTGTAACAACCATAAGCCTATTCAAATTCATATAAATTCATATAATCTTCATAAAGTTTATTTTGCTTTTCTGTGATGAGGCAAAGGTGAAGTAAATATTCTGCTCTGTACAGAAATTGCATTTAGCACTTGTTTAGTAAGCCTATGTCTTACACCTCATTTAATTTAGAAAAATTAGCCATAAAACAATAAAAAGAAATTTCTTTGTGAAGTGCTAAACTAAGCTAGAGAAATGTGCAAAGCCTTCTCTTCCAAATATTTACGCACCGTCAGCATGTTGTAATACAAGTTTGCATCCTGCTGTCCTTCCCTGAAGCAAGGCACATGTGACAGCATTTCAGAGCATGTTTTAATGGGATTTTCCAGTCAACCGAAAATCAAATTGCATAGGTAATGGAAGAGTCATAAACACATATTTCATCTTATTGAATTATATGGTAACTATATGGGAAAAGATAATAATGCACAACTCCTTCACAGGTTTTTATGAAGTTTTCTGTCACACTGGGACACTGCATAAAGAGAGCGCACAGAAAGGCGTACACCACCAGCATCCACAGAATAGCTGCAGTCATACTCCTCAGTAAAATACTAGGGTAAACGGCCCTACAAACCAGGAAGAAAAATAAAATTTTTTAGAATACTGCTATTTCCCTCTCACAACACCCACACCCACTTCCCCTCACATCAGCTTTACCTCAATTTCCAAATACATTATGACTGGTTTTTTTACTGTATTACACTTTGTTTTTGTTAAGTAGGATTTGAACAAACCTACACACAAAAGCACTCCAGCCAATGTACATGTTTGGAGTATAATAAAACATGATGTTTTTGCTTCAGCCTTGAAGAGGAGTCAAGGAATTTCTCTTCCCTTCCTACCACTGCTACCCACCCTTTACTGGGGATCAGAGCCCCCAACGTGGGCTGATGCAGTTCTGTGCTCTGCACTACAGCTTTGCACCTCTCCCACTGACCTCCCTCTCCTCCTCCTACCCCTTTGCTCTTGAAGATGGCTGCAGAAAGAAAATATGAACCTCCTAGACTGTATCTGCCACCGAAGCCAACCTATCAGGCAACTAGTTTTGCACCCCTCCTTTAGTTAGCTGGTAGTCTCAATAACATAGATTACATTTGCTTTAGTAAGACTGGAATGAAGTACCGATTTTTACTTTAAATGGGTACAATTCTGTAAGAATTACTAGAAATGCAAAAATTGAAAACTTCAACAGTATTTTTTTTCAAAGGGTGTTAACACACTTTTCCTATTTTGAGATTGCTTTCCTTCAGTAAAAGGGCTTTGTGTCTACCTGGGGTTTCCTCATGTCCTCTAGTCCAACAATTTTACTCATTGGTCCTTTGCAATCACCTACTACAGAACAGTAGAAAACCTTAAATTCATGGAAGTTTTCCTAAAGAAAACACACTAGTATAGAGCATGGAGGCATTCTGAACATCGTAACTTGAGAAAAGACGAAGACAAATTAAGATCTAACTCAAATTTTTCATTTGTGAAGAAATAAATACCACAGTAAAACTTTAAGTCACAGCTTATAACTGAACAACTACACAGCATAAGTCCATAGGAAATGAAGCTGCATGAGTTCCAGCAGTGACAAAACTACTAGCATCATGGTATACTTATGACATTTTCCACACTTTCCAGCACTGTGAAAACACTGGAGCAGCTCCCAAAACTAAAACAATAATTCTACTGATGCTCTCCTACTCCTTATGATGTGATTCAGTACAATACCCATTCTGCCTATGAGTAGGAGGCACAAAAAAGTATAACAAAAACAATTCAGAAGAATTTTAGCTTTAGAAATCAGTTTTAAAACATTTAAGGCAAGAAAAAATTTATACACATTGAAGTTTGTAACACTGACATGCCAAATTAATGTGTCAAATTTGTGTGCAACTAACAATATTTGAATTTATAATTAGGTTATTTTATTATTATTTATAATTTATCTTAGTTGTGTCAAAAGCATACACAGACTTAAAATAAAGTTAGTTTTTGAAAACTTCATTCACAACTGAAAGATACTCTACAGGATCTAACATGTCTAATATTTGTTCTTGGAAGACTTCAAGGGTGTTTCCCCCCTACCCCAAGAGGCTGTATACTTACTCCAGCACCTAGAGAATGTGAAGGAGGAGAGGACTCTTCTAATGCAAACAAATACATCATTGATATTTTTTAAATTGGGTAATTCTGTTGTATTCATTTACATATGTAATCCACTGCAGAAGTCACTGGAGAACCTTCCTAGTCATGCTGCCCACCAGTAGGTGCATCTCCACCTTTCCTATTTCTGATGCAGCTCACTTCACCCACACAAAAAATTCATAGAACCATAGAGCAGCCCAGGTTGGAAAGAACCTCAAAAGATCATCTGGTCCAAACTTTCATGAGAAAGGAAGCCCAAATGAGGTTATCTAGCACTCCGTCCAATTGCATCTTGAAAACCTCCAGTGATGGGGACTTCACCATCTCTCTGGGGAGGTTCCAGTGAACAATTGCTCTCACTGTAAAAAATTTATTTCTTATATTGAGATGAAAACTTTGATCAAACCTTTGCCAAGAGTTCCTTAAGAATGGCCACAGTGAAAGTGCTTTGATACTTCCATTTTTCTGAGACAACTGCAGATCTGATGAGCTTGTAGTTGGGCATTTCTTTACGGTTCGTCATAAGTGGCCCTTCCATAAAAGATGAGTTTGTTCACCTTTCTTCTCACTTTTGGAGTTTGACCCCAAGATCTGTTCACCAGGTTCTTGCCCCTTTTGAGGGACTTCCTTGTATCTTCCCCTGTGAGCAGTTTGCTGCTGTTCTTCAAAGATGTCAGCAGAGAAAGACAGCGATATCACTGCTTCACTGATAGTTTGAGTCAGCACTTAAATCAATCCCAGCTAAACCTGTTGTCTGAGTAGGTAGTCCCCCACACACAGCCACATAGTCCCGCTCCCTCCCTTGAGTCAATACAAGCTCCAGCTGGTAGCCCCCAAGGCCATCCAGAGGTAGGCCAGTGGAAAGCCTTTTGTACGCATGCATGTCAGTATGCTTGCTGCAGTTTGACTGGTTTCATTTTAAAACAGATCAGCTCCCTGGTTCAGTTGACTGCACAGCACTGAGTGCTACTGCCAGCACAAGGGAAGTAGTCAAAATGCAAAACCTAACAAGGGTGGTGAGGAAAAGCAAGAACTCTCTTGTTTTCGGGCTGCAGGACACACTTAGATCAATTAAGCTGCTTACAAAGCTACACACTCAGTTCTCCAGACTACGCCATGCCTTTATTCTACTGCTGCCCACAGCCCTGATAACCAACAGTAGCAAACAGAAAATAGTACAGTTGAGTCCATTTCATTTCTGATACTCAGAACTGCTCAGCGGTACTGAAAAAATGTCATGGACTCTGCTAATTTCAGCTGCCACAGGGGAAATCTATAGGAAGACTGGCAAGAGGGTTAGCTAACAATTCTGCTGTTGAGACCTCATTCAACCCTTCCCCATAGCCATAAGAATGAAGGCTAGGGACAGAAAGATGAACAGAAAGCTGCTTCCTCTCCCAGCTTTATTTAGCCAATAGTTTGAAGAGTAATACTCTGCAAATAAAAGCTGAAGAATACACACACAGTCAGTAAACAGCATACTGATAAACCTGGAGGTACAGGCAGGTGCAAAGTTCACCTCTGATAAAGCCACTATTTCTGAATTTTCCTGGTACCATTCCTGTAAACTGCATCACACCAGTGAGCTAACAAATTCACACTTTTTGAGCCAAAAAGGAATCATTCTTCAATGCCAAGTAGTAAACATTTAGAAATACAGCTAATTATAATAGCTGTTACACAGTTTAGACAGTTATATTAAACAGTTAATTTAGCAATATGGATTTAATGAGGAATTGCTGTAAAGTGAATCTTGAAACTGGTCCATGGTATTCATTCGTATACTACAGGAAAACAAAGAGCTCAGCAAAACAGGAACATCCAGAATTATAACAACAGGGTATAATATCTTGGCATAAACAAAACCCAAATCTCACCTACCAGAGAGTTCTACGTTTGCCACAAGTTCTGCAGTTTCAGGCAACAAAATCAATACTTCACCAGGATTAAAAAGTTTTACCTACAATAAACTATTCCAGTACTACCTTTCACACAGTCTCTCTCTGGATTTTAGTATCACTTAATCTGACCACTGTTGGGAGTAATCGTGTTGCTGCAGACTGACCACTACATTGAAAAACTTAAGATCATCCACTCAACATACTTTCAAACATGAGATGCCAACTTTCAGAAGTCATTTCAGAAGCGACATGAGAAGCTTGATTCAAATGCTTTAAAAGAAACACTCCACTGAGCAGGTACACAGCACAATGCAATGTATAAAAATGTGAGTGATCGCAAATTTTCAAGATGGAATTGCAGGATAGTCTGCCTCTCCCCCATGTAAAGACACCTACTCTCAAAACAAGAATTACACAAAACAGCATTCTTAGTTTGAAAACAGGCAACATTTGTTCTGCTACTATATTGTCCAGGAGTCTTAGCCACAGATGCTAACTCCAATATGCTGGGCTGTGCAAATATGTTTCTTGTCTGATTTTACAAGTATATTTCTGAACAGATGCATAACTTTCATCCAAAGTTAAAGAGATTTTACATAATGATTATCTATTATGAAAAATAAGCAATAGCCTGAGATACGCATAAAATAGCTTTCAACAAAAGTTTCCTTAGCAAGCCAAAACATATGGTGTGATTTTAGGCGGTTAGTATTTAATTTCTTTAACTTCCAGTATGGAGACAGGCTTTGCTTTTGAAGTGTAGCTATTTTAACAATGGTATTCAGCATCCTTGACAAAAACATAGATCACCTGATAATCAGTACCATCAAAACTGTTGGCAACAAGGAAATGTGCTAACCATATTTCAGACCTCACAAATGTGTATCAAATTCTACTTAACAAGAATCAGTAAACAAAACAAAGGTAGACAAGGAAAGGGCTGGGTATTGTCAGATCAGATTTTAAAAGGTCAAATAGTTACCAACATCGTAACGCGAACAAAAATAGCTGGCAGGAGAACAGATATTAGACATTAGGTCATTTAATCCACTCCCTTGCCAGTTCTGTATTGTTCTCTATTGCACATTGCAAGTACTTTTGTTCATGTGGGAGAGGAAGCAAGGGATGGGGGGAAAAGCAGATTGTCTTTGGAGTCTGAAGCAAAAAAAAAAAAAAAAAATTAAAGAAACATGAGCCAGAGAAAGACAGCATCCTGGAAACACAGCTGATAGGAATTCATGAAAGAGATAAAAAGCACCAGCAAAGTTCAGAACTGAGCTGAGAAACTCAAATCAAAAGGTCTTAATGGGATGGTGCAAGAAAATAAAATTCTTGCCTATAGGAACCTGGTGTCATTTGTTGAGTAAATGGGAAGAAAAGAAGCATGTAAGATTTACAGGCTTAATGGAAGAGGCACATGGAGAGGCAAAATGGCTTACGTTTTTCCCAGGACTCATACTGGGGGTATGCGGTACCAATCACATCTCTTGTTCACCCGCCCATCCAGCTGTTTATAAGAGCCAGGTAGGAGTCAAAAGTCACTCAGGTTCCGCCCCCCCCCCCCCCCCAACTCGATAT
>NW_010515639.1:46246-48814 GCF_000687285.1 Phaethon lepturus
TAATTCTGTGATCCACCTCACTAGATGGATCTGGAAATGTTATGCTATGACACGTGCGGTAGGTCACAGAGGTAGGCAGGACAAAATGATGGAAAAAAGGATCACAGGAAAAGGGAGCCATTTAAAACAACACAGCAAACAAAATTAAGGTTCACAATACTGTGGTCTAAAATAAGTTAGCACTGTCCTGAGGCATATTTTATCCCTGCTTAATCACAGAATTCATTCATGACCCTACATAAATTACTTAAAAATGCTGTTTCAATATAGACACTAACTACATGCCTTTTATTTTAGGGGTGCCTCTCCCAAAAATCTGAGTGCTTGATTTGCAAAAGCAGCATAAGCTTAGACCAAATATTCAATTTATTTGCACCTGTGCACTTAAGGACACTGAACTCAATACCCTGAAAAAAAAACCCCAGATCCTACCTGGACCAGACTTGGTCTCCATAGTTTTATCTTTCATTCTTCATGTGGAGCGGAAGGATGATTATTTCCTTGTCTTAGGAGCATTTTGTCAGTTAAGGGGGGTAATTGTTGAGTACTGAGATATTAACATGAGAAGCACAATAGAAGGCACAAGGAAATTTATAATTCCACAGTCAAAGCAGAATTTGAACGCAGATTTGAGTCATGTTCAGAAAGTAAGTCTTGACATCATACGACCAAAGTAATGAGGATAAAACCAAAATACTTCATCTCTAACACCTTGAGTATAACACGATTTTTTTATGCAGTAAACATTATGTTATTACTTAATAGAAAACTGTAGTTCAATCTAGAGATACAAAGAGGCTGAATTAAAGCTAACTAAAAACTTCAGTTCTTCACTTGTAAGCACTTCTGGAAATGACAGTATTAGTATAGTTACTCTCTAACTGTGTGTTACTATCCCTTCTAACAAAAGAAAACTCATGCCACCATGTTATAATCGCAACACCTATATGTGTTATAACTAGATGCAATACTTTAGCCATTTGAGCTAATATATCACCTTGCAGCATTAGTTGGATGCAAATTTCTGGATGAACTTGCACAAGAAAAGGATAATCCATGTTTTGCCTGGGGATTTCCTGATATTTGCTCATTCCAAGAAAATAGAGATACTCAGGAATCCCAGGCTGTATCCTAATCTGTTCCAGAAAATAAAATTTTCTTGTCTGAAAGAGGTTGAAGTGAGATGGCTAAACAGATGAGTAAAAAATCTCACTCTGTTTCCATGCAGCACTCTCACACAGAGATTCCCCATCCCCTCTTCTCTCAATTCTAATCTCACTCCCCTGGTCCAGCAAGAACTACCCTTGGAAAGTCACCCTTACTGGATATATCTACTCAGACTGCTAGTCACCTCTTGCACTTGTAAACCTCCCCCACGACGACTTTATCAATGGCACTCCCTCTGTTCAACACAAGGCCCAGAATGCGCAACATCATAGTTGCACAATCCCTCTACACAGGTGTTTGCATGCCTGTGTATATATACACATACACACATAAAAACCCAGTGCTTTTACATACATACCTATTCATTTATGTATTAAAAAAATAAAACTTTCCTTTCCCTACTGCACATCTTTCCTTGAGCTAGCGTAAGCATCCCCATGCCAGGGCAGAGAATCAGACCCAAGTACTAGCTAGGTTAATCAGAAAAAAGTGTTTAAAAGGCTAGTGTGAACCTGTGCATAATGCTCCACGCCACTTCACTCTACTGTATAAGCAACGGCGTCGGCATGGGGAGAAGATGGTACAGAAGGTGGCAACCAGCAGCAAAGCCACAGAAAAAGCACAACTAGGGGTTTTTTTTCAGTGACAGCACCAGCCTATAGTAATAATAAATGTGAGGTGTTGATTTTAATCTAGAACACCAATACCTGCATAACCATCCCTCTCCCTGACTTATCTACGACAACAGGGTAATGAAAACTTGAGATTCTTTCAAGTGTCTTCATTTGCATATAGTCTTCTTCCCCTTAGTCACTGGCTTCATTCCTCTCAGTTTTGTTCCCAACAAGCCTAGCCACTGCTTGCTCTTCCACTCCTCAACCAATGCAACATTCAATCCCAGTTTCAACAGTGATGACATTGAGGCTCCCTGTGCGCCTCCTCTTTTCTATGGATATGAATAAATTGTTCCCTTGCCAGTGTCAGGCCTAGGAAGGGTCCATCGGACCCCTGGAGAATCGGGCTCATCGCCTCAATACACCTACCCATACTCAGACATCTTAACGCTTCAGCTGCAGTGACTGCCCTGGCTACCGCAGATCTAATACAGAGGGAGTCTTTGGGTGACACTGCTAAAAGTGAAAAAAAAAAAAGTTTTAACAGGAATACAAAAACTTTAGAGGGTTGTGGTTTTATTTTGTGGTTTTGTTTTGGTGGTGGTGCTTTTTAAAGCTTAAAAGAGAAAAATGTAATAGCTGCCTATTCTGGAGACAACCATTAAACCCTTTCAAAAATGAGAGTCCGCAGGATCTTTCCTTTGTTAAATACAGTCAGAACACTTTCCTCCCCGGCCTGACTGGAAATGGCACAAACCCCTTGGGAGCAGGTTTTCCGGGCGGCTCC